>NC_142943.1:21991270-22158770 GCF_046866305.1 Octopus bimaculoides
AAGTGCTCAGTGCACAATTCAAGAGTGTCTTCACTTCCCCTCTGAGTCACATGCAGATAAAGAACCCAGCTGATTTCTTTGACAATAGCACTCAGAAGTAAAAGACTGCATCCATTACCTACATTGACATTGAAGAGGAAGATGTAATAGCTGCCATAAACAAAATGAGCTCAAATTCGGAAACTGGCCCCGATGGTTTCCCGGCTGTCCTCTTAAAGTCGTGTAAACATGAATTAGCGGGACCACTCCGGATACTCTTCCAGAGTTTCCTTGCAAGTGGTAAACTTCCCAAAAAGCTGAAGGAAGGCACCATATGTCCTATCCATAAAGGTGGAAGCAGAGCAGAGGCTGAGAACTACAGGCCCATCTCTCTGACTTCACATATTAGCAAAGTCATGGAACGAATTGTCAGAAGGAGATTGATTACGTTCCTAGAAGAAAATGACTTGCTGAATGAAACCCAGCATGGTTTCCGTCCAGGTAGAAGCTGCCTCACGCAGCTCTTGCAGCATTATGACTGAGTCCTGAAGCAGCTACTTGACCATTCAAATGTTGATGTGATATATCTTGACTTTGCAAAAGCCTTTGACAAAGTTGATCATGGCTTGATATGTCACAAGCTGCGAAACCTTGGCATAGCTGGTAAATTAGGAGAATGGCTGCATGACTTCCTGAATGGTAGAAGTCAGACAGTTGCAGCCAATGGAGAACTATCTAGGGAAACGCAAATATTGAGCGGTGTTCCGCAAGGAACTGTCCTGGGGCCACTACTTTTCATAGTGGCCCTTCCGGACATGCCCACGGTCACTCGGAGAGCCACTGTCACTAACTACGCTGATGACACAAAACTATCTCAGGCAATAAAGAATCCTGATGATATTGTAAGTCTGCAGAATGACCTAAATGCAATATATGAGTGGGCAGAGCAAAATAATATGCAGTTCAATGCAAAAAAATTTCATGTACTGACCTACAAGGCCACAAGTGCCTCCCAACTGGCATACACAGGACCTAGAGGTACTGCAATCCCAGAACCACAAACAGTAAGAGACCTGGGCATCAACATGTGTAGTGATGCATCATTTCACATGCACATTGTCAAGTTGACAGCAAAGTGCAGACAACTGGCAGGGTGGATACTGAGGACATTCCAAACAAGGGATCAAAAAGTCATATTGACCCTATGGAAGACATTTGTTCTGAGCCGCCTAGACTATTGCTCTCAGTTGTGGTCACCACACAGTGTCAAGCAGACAGCAGAGCTCAAGGCAATTCAGTGTCACTATACAAAAAAGATCGCCACAGTCCAGCAGATGAACTACAGGGAGCGACTGAAGGCATTAGGTCTCTACTCCCTGGAGCGCAGGCGGGAGAGATATGTAATAATATACATATGGAAAATACTGGAAGGACTGGTGCCAAACTTTGGCATCAAGTACTACAGGAATGCCCGCACAGGTCACCACTACATGGTGCCAAAGGTGCCGTACACTGCATCTCACATAAGAACGAGATACTGCAGCAGCCTCGGTTTCAGAGGACCTCAGCTCTTCAATGGCCTGCCAAAACATTTGAGAGACCTGCAAAGCATGGATGTGGAGGTCTTCAAGACAAAACTCAACACTTTCCTCTCCACGATACCAGACGAACCAATGGCTCGAAATGAGACACAGTTTAGGGCAGCGATGTCAAATTCTCGTATACACCAGGTGTGCCATCAAAACTCTTGATTGGACTGTATCAGGTGGAGGAGAAGAGACATGCAAGGAACGTGAAGAGAGCACAGCATAAAGACGGAAAATCACGGTGGTGCTCCAGCATGACGACAGCCACTTGGCTGAAACCTATAAATAAATAAATAAATAAATAAATAAATAAATATATTGCAAGGGACTACTACTCTCAACTGTGGCCACTCTACCGTGTCAGATTAAAAGCAGAACTTGAGGCAGTTCAACGATGTTAAACAAAGATTACATCAATGGAACAGCTGAGCTACTGGTAGAGACTAAATGAGCAATGACTCTACTCTCTGGAGTGGAGACAGGAGAGGTATGCAGTGGTATATGTGTGGAAGATACTGGAGGGGCTGACACGAAATTTTGGAATTGAGAGCTATACTAGACCCTGAACTGGATGTCACTGCACTGTTAGAAAGGTCCCAGCTGTCTCATCTAGAGTGAGGACCATTTACTGCAATACCTTGGGATTCAAGGGCTTACAGCTGTTTAACACCTTGCAAAAGCATCAGAGGGATCTTCATGGAGTGGGGGTAGATATTTTCAAGAAACAACTTGACTTCCTGCAATCCAAAGTCCCAGATGAACCAATATCAAGGCAGAAGACTTAAAAGAGGGCAGCAGTGTTGAACTCCCTCCTTCACCAACAGCCAATCACATAAGATTGGTCATTGAAAAAGTGATTACACTGGAAGTGCCCCAGCATGGCCACAACTTTAGGGCTGAAATGTACAAAAGAATATAAGAATCATCATCATCATCGTTTAACGTCCGCTTTCCATGCTAGCATGGGTTGACTGAGGACTGGTGAACCAGATGGCTACACCAGGCTCCAATCTGACCAGGCTCCAATCTTCCTAACGCCAACCACTCAGAGAGTGTAGTGGGTGCTTTTACATGTCACCCACACAAAGGCAAGTCAGGCGGTACTGGCAACGGCCACGCTCAAAATGGTGTATTTTACATGCTACCTGCACAGGAGCCAGTCCAGCGGCACTGGCAACGATCTCGCTCGAATGTCTTTACACGTGCCACCAGCACAAGTGCCAGGAAAGCGACGCTGGGCACAGGTGCCATCACGATTTTGCTTTCGCTTGCCCCAACAGGTCTTCGCAAGCCAAGTATCGTGTCCAATGAAGGAGACGGCGTTGGCATGGGTGCCAACATATATACATGCTCCTACAAATGTATATACACAGTTAGACAGGCAAGGTGGGTGAGATTGAACAATGTAAAGAATAAATAGAAAACTATCCTTGTTTTCTTTTCTTTCTCCCTATTGTTCTCTTGTTACATGCATATACACACATATACACATACATATATGCACTAACACAAATGTGCATGCAAATACATAAGTGTATATATATATATATATATATATATATATATATATATACATATATATATATGTATAGATAGATAGATAGATATATGCACATACATATACATGCATACATGTACACATGTGCATCAGTGTGTGCATATGTGTAGATGCTTGTGGAGATACATGTATCTATTAAGTATACAATTTGGCATATTATAGGTGTGGAAGTGGGGGTGTTACAAAGTAATCATGTTTGTAAACACTTGTATATGTATTTACATGTACACACATATGTACGTAGATAGTCATAAATACATACACATATATGTATGTAGACAGTCATAAATACATACACACATATATACATGCGTGTACATGCGTGTACATGCATGTACTTGTATATGTGCACATAATAATGTGTAAGTACTCAATATGTGTGTGTATGTGTGTGTGTCCATGTGTATGCATGTGTATGTGTATATATGTATATGTGTGTGCGTCTGTGTTATGCATATATATATATATGTGTATGTGTGTGTGTGTTGTATATATATATATGTATGTGTGTATGTATGAGGGGATACCCAAAAGTAACCAGAAACGTTCTCTGTGGGGCAAGCCAGTTGTTGGTCAGACTTCTACTGCTAGGAGTCACTTGATGCGACTCTCAGGCATCAGTCTGCTTCCCAGTGTTGTCCAATGAGATCATACTGCCACATGGTGTATCATTGTTTAAAAGTGCTTCTCTCCTGTTCATTGATATTTGCGATGGCTGAAACAAAGGAACATGCTTCCATGAAATTCTGTTTTCTGCTGAGGGAAACGACAACTAAAACAGTTGTCAGGATTCAAACAGCTTATAAGGATGCTACCATGAGCAAAACATAAGTTTACAAGTAGTTTTCACGCTTTAGGAATGGTCACTTGTTGCTTGAAGACCAACCTTCTTCAGAGCCACCATCGACTTCCCAAACAAATGAAAACATCATGAAAATTCATGAACTGATCTTGGAGGACTGTTACCAAAGAATTGATGAACTTGTTGATATAACTGGTGTGTCCTGGAGCTCTGAGTGAGGAATTGTAAATGAAAAGAGTTGCAGCAAAATTTGTGCCTCACTTGCTCACAGAAGATCAAAATCAGTCACGATTGAATGCATGTTATGAACTGAAAGAACGTTTGGAAGCTGATCTGGATGTTTTTCAAAGGTCATCACTGGTGATGAAAGCAGGTGCTACAGCTATGACCCAGAAATGAAGCAGCAATGGATTCATTCCATGTCACCATGCCCCCAAAAAGCATGTCAAGTGAAGTCCAATGTCAAGACAATGTTGATTTGTTTCATTGATGCAAAAGGAATTGTCCACACAGAATTTGTTCCTTCTGGTCAAATTGTTAACCAGACATTTTACTTGGAAGTTTTGAAGCATTTGTGAGATGCAATGAGACGAAAATGCCCCAACCTGTGGAAAAGTAGAGAGTAGTGGTTTCATCACAACAATGCGCCTGCACACACCACCTTGTGTGTGAGGTAGTTTTTGACCAAAAATGGCATGACCCCACTTACCCACCCTTCTTAGACACCCGCTCTTGGTCCCTGTGACTTTTTTTTGTTACCCCGAATGAAAAAAGTCCTTAAAGGAAAACGTTTTGCAGAAGTGGAATAGGTAAAGAAAAAAACAACCAAGGCGTTAAAAGGCATCACTCCGCATGAGTTCCAGGACTACTTTGAACAGCGGAAAAAGCATCTGGATGAATGCATTGCTTCAAATGGAGAATACTTTGAAGGTGATAGTAAATGAATAAAATATTAGAAAATTCCAGTTTCTTTTGGGTACCCTCTCATATGTATGTGTATGTCTGTATGTATATATATATATATATATATATATATATATATATATATATATATATATATATATATATATACATATATACAGTTCTACCTTTTCATGCATGGAAGATAGATGTTAAACGATGATGATGATGATATATATATACATATACATATATATGTCTGTGAGTGTGTGTGTGTGTGTGTAGATGTGTATACATATATATGTGTATATGTGTGTATATCTATATATATATACATATGTATATATACATATATATGTATATATATGTGTGTGTGTGTATTAACTTATAGGCTACCCAGTTATATTCCATAACATACCATTGCAATTTTTTACTTTCTTTTTGTCACCTTTGTTATGCCATTATTCTTATTATTAAGGCAGCAACCTGGCAGAATCATTAGCACGCCAGGCAAAATGCTTAGCAGTATTTTCTCTGCCACTACATTCTGAGTTCAAATTCCGCCAAGGTCGACTTTGCCTTTCATCCTTTCGGGGTTGATTAAATAAGTACCAGTTAGGCATTGGGGTCAATGTAATCAACTTAATACCTTTGTCTATCCTTGTTTGTCCCCTCTATGTTTAGCCCTTTGTGGGCAATAAAGAAATAAAAAAAATTATTCTTATTATTACTTTCATTATTATCACTTTTGTTAAAATTAAATTCATTATTATACTTTATACCTTTGTGCACATACACCCATGCACTGTATGATAATGTGTGCATGTATTCACACATGTGTATGTATGTCCACATGTATACATTTAAGTATACATGTATGCATATATGCATGTATGCTTGCATGTGCATGCATATGTATTATGTGGCAATGTGTGTATATATGTATTCATATGCATGTATGTGCACAGATGCATGTATATATGTATGTATTTATGACTGTCTACGTATATGTTTATATGTAGACATATATGTACGTCTCTTTCTCTCTCTCTCAACATCAACTTTTTCTCCTCTCCCTCTCAAAATACATTGTGGCATATATTTTGATTCTTCCCATTCTTTCCCTCCCTCTTATGGATGTTGTGACAGACAGACAGACACGGAGATCCACTTGTCTTTAATAACATAAGATTTTTGAATTCCACTATTTATAGCGGGCAAGCAAATTGTTTGAATATTATATTGACAATACAGGAAATTGTTACCATATATTGTTATAGTACCATATGGAAGTAGTACAGATTGTTGAGTTTCATTTTCTGGGAACAACTTCTCTCTTTATACAATGTATTTGACAACATACACAATTCAGTGATATAATGGATTGATTGAGACACTGGTGTTCCAACATCACTAAGCCCCTTCAGCTAGAGACAAGCCCAGAACTCTGATTCTAAACAAGAGCAACCGTTCCTATTTATAGAATTCAGCAAACAAAACATTTTAAGAATGAATATACACATTATCATATAAGAGTATATTTACATATAATTTTTTTTAGATATATTATAGGAGAAATATGCTCAGTTTAGAATATTCTGATGGAAATTTCATCCAAGCATTATGTGTTTATCAATACAGCACATAAAAGCAGTATTTATAAAAGTATTTATAAGTAGTATTGTATATGTAAGTCGAGTACTGACTTAAGAATGTTTTTTGTAAAATAAGAATGTGCCTTAAGCACAAGTATACACAGCAAATATTCAGTTTTAAAATGTTGTCATGATATGAGAAGAGGTACTTTGGATACAATATCTGAAAAAAAACAGTATTTAAAAAAAGTGCTACTTCACAATCAAAACTATTATATAAAAAGAGATATTTTCAATATGATACTAATACATACATGTCAGAAATAAATTTTGACGACAAAGATTAACCATTGTATTCCTGAAATATTTTTGATGTCAAACTGCTTAGTTACACTAACTGCTGCTGTTTCTTTGAAATCCTTGAGAGCCAGACAAAAATTTTACTGATTAACTTTCTGATTTTCTCCGGTTCTTGTTCTTACACACTGCTAATCTCAGTCTCCACACATGAAGAGGTTGCAGTTCTTGTTAGTGACTTTTGATTAAGAAATTAAGGGATTTCTCTGTGAAAAGAAAGAAAAGCACAATAAAAGCATTACGAAGAGACCAAAAATTTATAAAGCTGGATTAGAATAAATTTAACTGACCACAATATATGCTTGATACTACACCTTGTCCTTAACAAATTTCTGGCTTTATGCATTATTATGATTAAAGTGGTAGCTAGAAGAGTCAGCAGAATGGTAGACAAAATGACTTGTGGTGTATTGAAAGGGCTCTCTCTGAATGGCATTCTTTAACCTCTGGGATACCAAAGAGTTCAGGTATGTCATTCTTCTGTACTTTCTCAATGACTATTTTACTGTTACTTCTGATAAGACATATACATAGATGACACTATCCTTCATTCTTTCCACACAATAGCATCATCCACATACAAGCAAGATGGAAATGGCCGGGTCAAGCTTGTCGCTATAAACTGAACTCAATTGTCAGGATTGCATTGCAGTTGGTTCTACAAGGTAAAAGATGTGGCTGACCAAAGGATACGTGGCAAAGAACAATAACAACAGATCTTACAAGTAGAAGGTTAACAATGGAACAAGTTGTCAAGGATGCTTTCCATGTTAGAAGGTAGAATGATCTTGTTGTGACCTCAAATACCACAAGGCACAATGAGAACTGAATGTAATGTAACAATATAGGTCTTGGAAACATCTTTCATTGAGAACATGATAGTTTTGTTAAATAGCATAAAGACATAGGGAAACAATCTTGCAATACATCCCTCCTATAAATGAACAATGCACAAATAAAACCTCAAAGATGATATAAATGTTTGGTCTCACATTTTTTCAAGGCAATCTTGTATGTATAATATTGCCAAATCAGCATTCCTAAGTCTAGGATTCTTCTTCAGATTCAAAAATACTTCAGTTGTAATCATCAGTTTAGATTCTACAAAGCTCAAGTATATGGATATGAAGGCTTCTCACATATCTGGATTAGTGATACTGCTAAACATTCTAGGCCAACTAGCTGGATAGCAAAGATTCAGTTACCAACATATTATAACCACTAGCTTGTAGGTAAGGTTTCCTCCCTGTTGTTGATAGTGGATTATTGAATTGTCCTTCTTGTATATATCAGCATGACCTAGTGGTTAGGGTTTGATATCCAGACTTGATATCCTAGATCATGGGTTTGATATCCAGACTTAGTGGTATTGCATTCTTGAACAAAACACTTCATCTTGCCTTGCTCTGCAATCACTTCAATATCTGACATGTGGCACACCATGCACCTGTACAAATGATGTTGATTTGATGGAGGGAGAAAGCTAATGTGCAGCACAAACATTTGATCACTACAATCATCTGTGCAGGTTGTTCAGCCAGAAAATATAGATCTGTCTTTCTTGAACTTGAGAGACTACCATATATCAGCAAAGCTAACTGGATTTTGCCACAATGTGAGTTGTTGCCTTTGACATAAAAGAGACAGATATAGAAAAAGATAGCATTTGAAAACACTGAACATTTAAACTGAAATAATATGCAATGTAAGAAGTCAGAAACCTTTCACATGGTAACAATTGTAATTGATCCTGGTATGATAAATATCATTTCTAGTACAGCTTTCTGTGGTACACTTGGATTCAAAGGCAAATTTGTTTAACCCTTTCGATACCAACTCAACTGAAAGTGCCTCTGGCTCTGTAGTACAAATGTCTTGTTTTCAAAAGTTCTGAATTAAAATCTTCCACCAAACCTTAGTCACAATTTATGTTCCTAACACTAGCTTATTGATAACTGAGTTATTTTACTAAATTCTTTGTTATATTTAAAACTGATTGAAACACAGAGCATCACAGAAATTTTGAGATTGGTTCTTGGATATTGAATGTCTCCCATGATAATTAACAACTGAGTATCAAAGCTTATAATGTGCAGAAAGAGACCCTGTGAGACCTCTGACAGTAGGCTGCTGTCCGCTCTCAAAGAATCTACCAGAACAAACAAGACTGAATGTTCTGAGAAGTAAAACAATAAGTGCACTCAGAAAATGCAAACCTCCACCAAGGTTACACCAATGTCCTCTCAACAATTAGCCAGAGATGATTTTTAAAATGAGAATATCTGAAAGAAACTCAACTGCTCTCACAAATGAAAATACTAAAAATGAACTCAACTGCTCTCAAAAATTAAGTTAAAAAACACAAAAAATAATCCAGAATCCTTGTCTAATACAAGATTGATGCCAAAATCTAATCAGTTTTGTACCAGTCACGAGACCAAACATCCCTGAATGTTTTATCCGGATCCATCCAGTGGTTCTTGAAATATCTTGTCCATGGACAAACAAACAAACAAACAAACACGACTGAAAATGATGCCTTCGCTAAGGCAGAGGTAATAATAATAATAAAGAATATATACTTCTGTTGTAGTGAAAATGGTACACTCCTTCTCACATGACAAAGTGAGAGCCACTCACTTTAGGGAAGCCAGTAGTAGTAGAGTTGTACGAGTTCTCAGTTGGAGTCAGTGTCAGTTACATGATATATACAAGTTCGAGTTACCCTCAAGGTAGACGTTTCAAAATCATTGGCTTGCTGAGCTATCAGTGATAGCACAATAGATGAATCAAAGATAAGACATGGAATGCCACCACAACATAATAGTGGTAACAAAAATATAACAGTGCCAGTGATAACATACAAGTGGACAAGGATCCACATTATAACAGTGACGAGGAGGATATAAACAATTCACATGGACAATGTTGAAAAAAAGAAATTTTTTTTTTCACCAGAAAATAATTCACGCAGACGTTGTAGAAAAATTTTTCACATGGAGAAATTAAAAACTCAACAGAGGAGTAACAAACATTTTTGTTGTATATATTTTATGAAAGATCTGTGAAATGGAAAATTTGTTAGAGGGTTTACTTGCAAAAATAGCAACAACAACAACTCAAAGAACAAGAAGAACAACAACAAATGCTATAACTAATGAAGTTGATAACAAAACCAGAAAATATGTTTTCGCAAGACCATGCAGCAAATTCAGTAAATGAATTTCAATCATAAATATGACCCAGAAGAATGAATCACTTTCTAGGCATATTACCAAAGATTTGAACAAATTTTCGAAAAAGAATGCCAAGACTGGACAAACAAAATGAGGAAACTGGCAACGATACAGCTTGAGAAATACTGTAACTTCATATTGCCTAAAAAATGTTTCTGATATAAATTTCATGGACACAATTGACATCTTATGTAGTGAACAGAGAATGTGAGAGATTTAAACTGGATAAATTAATTCCAGACTCATTCCAGTGCCTGATTTTTGCTCAGGGACTTACTGCTAAAAAGGAAGCAAAAGTCAGAATGAAAATTCTCACAAAGCTGGAAATGAACCAGGATATAACTCTCCAAACTGTCAGAAGAGTGAGGATATTAAAAGTAAGGCATGACACAGAAGAAATCCAATGCAGATATTGTTTACAGATAAAACCAGTGTAAAAAGGTTGGAAGATAGATAAAGTGTTTCACAAAAAACATGATATATATCATGTATATCATGTGGTGGTAGGCACCTGAGAAAAGAGTGTCTGTTCAAAAAGGCAAAGTGCTTTCATTGTGAGGACACAGGACATTAAATTGCACTGCAGAACTAAGATGATGAAAAATTGAACCAAATGAGAAAAAATAAATAGTTTGTCATCAGAAGAAAAACGTCTATACAACAAACATAAAATTCATAAAGATGAGAATCAAAACCACTATTGTCAAAATGCAATAAAACATGGGTAGTGACAACTCTATCATAAATGAAGAAACATGGAGGCAAATCGGTAAGCTGAAATTATTTAAATCAAATAAAGTAGCATACGGTGTTACAAGAAAGAAATTATATTTCATCGGCGGTGTAACTTTTCGAGATGAAATGAAAAGGACAATCATTTATGTGTTGAAAAAAATCACTACACCTATTTAGCATAGAATACATGGAGTTATTTAAAATGTGAGATACCCCCATTAGTGTTCTCTGTGAAAATGTAATCAGCACAGTTAAAAGTTCAAATGAAGTTGAACAACTGAGACAAAAAATTAAAAAATTGTTTTCAAATGTTTTTTTAGGAAGAATTAGGCTGTTGCACTAAAACAAAAGCAAGGATCAAAGTAAAAGAAAAGGCAAATTCCTGTTTTTACACCCAAGTGCTGTTTGCAGCGTTGGACCAGATCAATAAAGAGCTAAAAAGACTAGAAAGTCTAGCTATAATTGAAAAAGTCAACCATTCAGACTGGGCGGCTTCAACGGTTTATGTAAAGAAAAAAATAATAAACTAAGAGTGTGTGTGGACTTTTTGACTGGATTAAATGACTGTTTACTTGAACACAACTATCCATTACCAAAAGAAGAAGTGTTCTCAAAACTAAATGGAGGAAAAATTCTCTCAAAGTTCTTGGAAGCCTATCTACAGATAGAGGGAGAGGGAGATTGAGCACACCTTTTAACAATCCACATCATGGATTGTATAAATTCAAACGACTTTCTTTTGGAGTAAAAGTGGCACCTGCTATATTCTAACAAGTGATGGACACAATGTTAAATGAGTGCAACTTTATTATTGCTTATCTTGGTGATATTTTGATAAAGAGCGAGTGAGTGGAGCAACACTTCAAATGTATTAAAAAAGTATTCAGGAAAATAAATGAATATGGGTTTAGGAAAAGTGTGAATTTTTGATGAAAAAAAATCAAATATTTGAATCAAGTAACTGATGAAAGAGGACGAAGGCCAGACTCATCAAGGGTGACAGCAATATGGAATATACCTCCCCCAAAGAACGTCAAATTGTTACAAACATTTTTAGGATTGGCAAACTACTATGAAGTATACATCCTGAACATACGCAACACAAGGGCTCCACTAAACGAGCTGTTAAAAAAGGATGTCAAATGGTTTTGGTCAAAAAAATTCCAGAAAGCATTTGAGGAACTAAAAAGCATGTTAAACTTCAGACTTGTCGCTTACACACTTCAATCCGGAGTTGGAAACGATACTGGCAACCGATGCTAGTGAGTATGGGGTAGGTGCTGTACTCCAACACAAATATGAGGATGGCAGCCAAAAGGCCATAGCTCATGCATCAAGGATGCTCTTGCCAGCAGAAAGAAATTAAAGCCAAAGTGAAAAAGAGGCACTGGCAATTATATTTGGCATAAAAAACTTCCACAAGTTTATACATGGTTGACAGTTTAGACTACAAGCAAGCCATCACCTGTTGCTAATGATTTATAGATCCAAGAAAGGAATCCCAGTACATACAGCAAACAGGTTGCAGCGATGAGGTGCGATACTACTAAACTACAACTATGCAATGGAATATTTACCCTCGAAAAAGCTAGGACATGCTGACGGCCTATCTATGTTAATACCTAGAAATGGCGAACCATTCAAGGATATAGTAATAGCAGCCCTATGAGCCGAAAAGGAAATTAAACACATAATGTGGAACACAGTATGAGAGTTACCAATAACTCTAGACATGCGTCAAAAGACAAGTTCATTAATGATACAAAAAAGAAAAACTCTTGGGTCAGTGAAAGAAAACAAAAAAAGGTTCAGTGAGAAAAAGCAAGATATAAACATATATTCAACATGCAATGGCATACTGATGCATGACCAAAGTGTAGTGGTACCTGAGACTCCACAAAAAAGAATGTTAAAAGAATTGCATACTGGACAACCAGGTATCGCAAGGATCAAAGTACTTATGCGCAGTTGTGTGTATTGGTTGAAGATAGACAAGGAAGTTGAAAACATAGTAAAAAGCTGTAGAGGATGTGCTCTGGCAGCAAAATTGCCTACTAAAAAATGGGAGCCTTGGCCAGAAGTAAAAAGTCTGTGGTCATGACTAGATATCGATTTTGCAGGTCTGTTAAATGGTTATTACTACTTAGTAGTAGTTGACAGTTATACAAAATGGCTGGAAATTGTTAAGTGCAAAAGACCAACTGCTTCAATTGAAGTAAATTTTTTGCACAAATTATTCACAAGATTTGGCATACCAACCAGATGTGATTGCATCTGAGAATGGAACACAATTTGTGTCTAGTGAATTCAGAAAATTCTGAGAAAATGTTCACGGTAGAACATAAAATAACACCTTACCATCCCAGATCAAATGGACAAGCAAAGCAGTTTGTTGGACACTTTTAAAAGAGCTCTGGGAAAAGCAAACAAAGAAGCCACAAATGAAGTTGCAGCAATTCCAATGGGTATACTGAGTGACACCAGCAGGAAATTCACCAGCTGAACTGATGTTCACAAGGAAGGTGAAATCAATTTTTGATAAACTGTTACCTGGCAAGGAAACTAAAGTAACAGGAAAGACAATCCAAAATTTTTCAAAATTGGTGATAATGTGTACAATAGGTTGTATAAAAATGTAAAACAATACTGGGAAGAAGGAAAAATTACAAAGTACATAGAAAAAATGCTGTACAGAATTAAAAGCAGAAAAAGTATTGAAAAAAGACACAGAAACCAATTAAAGAGATCCATAGAAAATTAACCAGACAGAGTGGAAGAAACTATGGAATAGCTGTGATACGACACATTTCAGGTACCAACAAGCAGTTGAACCTATGTGCACAAGTAGAAGAAAAAGGAAGAACATATAGTTGCTACAAACAGACTCCAAAAGGAAAAATTTTAAGTTTGGAAAAAAAATGCTAAAAAGGGAGGAGGGGTGAATAAAGTAAAATAAAATTACTGACTTCACCCTCCCCAAAAAAAACTAAAAGGGGAGATGTGACAAAGTGGTACGGGGCAGCTGCTATAAAGTCAGACAGTCAGTTGTTGTAGGGGGTCAGTAGTAGTAGAGTCGTTGTATGAGTTCTCAGTTGGACTTAGTGTCAGTTATGTGATATATACAAGTTCAAGTTACCATCAAGGTAGATGTTACAAAGTCACCTTACAGAGCTATCAGCAATAGCACGATAGACAAGTCAAAGATAATAAGACATGTAATACTGCCACAACATAATAGTGGCGACAAGAATATCACAGTACCGACGGCAACATAGAAGTGGACAAGGCTTCATGTTATAATAACTTCAAAGCCGAAATGCTGATGTAGATCAAGCAACAACCCATCAGTGGCTGGGAAGTTCAGGACTGAAAACAGAGAATTGAAAGTTTCATATTGGTGACACAAGATCAAAGCTTGCTTACCAAAAACTACCAGGCTAACATTCTTCCAAATAGTTCTGACCCTAATTGCAGATTCTGCGATACGTTTAACAAAACAACAGACCATCTTGCTTCGAGATGTCCTGACACCAAACAAATACAAAAATTGCCATGACAGGGTAGGACAGTATTTACATTAGAAAATATGTAAACAATACAAAATCAGCACTCCTGTTTACTGGTATAAACATCATCCTGAGCCAGTTGTTGAAGGTAAAAATGTCACTATCCTCTGAAATGTTCCAGTCAGCAGCAACAGAATGATCCAGGCTAATCAACCAGACATAGTCATTAAAAACAGGAAAGAAAATACTTGTAGACTAATATATGTAAGTGTTCTGTAAAGGAATTTGACAAATTAAGTAAATAAAGGACTTGGAAACTGAAATACAAAAGATGTGATATCTTAAAGCAAGAACTGTTACTGTTATTGTGGGAGCCCTAGGTATAGGGATGTCAGAAACATCTAGATAATATCCCAGGAGAACCATGTCTCAGAGAAATCCAAAAGATTGTGCTAACAAGAAAAACCCTATCAATTTAAATATCTGTGTTGTATTACATGAAGATATTTCGCTACTGCCCCTGCCACTTCTCTTCCCCAAGCTTTCAGTCATACTGTAACATCTCTTATCCTTCACTTGCCCTAGGATCCTTGGTGTGTCTTGGCAAATGATTGTAGCAAGCATGCAGATTAAAAGTCATAATAATAATAATAATAATAATAATAGTAATAATAAATGCCCTAATTCAACACCAGGAACTGGTTCTCATGACTTTTTATCTGAACTGATTGAAAGTGTTATGTACATGTTTTGTCTTGGTATAAATGATGGGCTACAGCAAATATTCTGCTCAATACCACAGATTTTCTTGTCAGTTGTTTGCCCATAACCAGTTGAGCATGTCCTTTGGTGGCTGACAATATGTTCATCTCTGATCATGAGCAGAAGTAGTGGGGGAGCATCATAGCCATGTGTTGAGAGGAATTCTTTGGGGTTTGAATAAAACAAGAAAGCATCATATTCAGTAACAAAACAGGTAAAGGAATACTTAAGTGAATTCCAAATACAACAAATCCCAGAACAAGACATACTAGAAACAAGCACAGAAAAAACTAAGCTTATGAAAACCTGTGCTGAAACTGCTGCCTTAGATATTCTTACTGATAAATGCAATAAAAACCTCTCAATGGCAAATACCCAAAGAGGGCTAATAATGCTGATGTTGACAAAGTAATTAGTGTCTTCTGGCTTAAAATCAGAAAGAGAAAGGTTTATCATAGCAGCCCAAGATCAATGCCTACCTACAAGGAGCTACCAGGCCAACATATTAAAGAACATCAGTAGCCCAACATGTTGTGTATGTAAACAACAAAATAAAACTATTGACCATGTTGTCTCCATGTGCAGTCTTCTTGTGCCTACAGAGTATCTCAACTGGCATGATAGAGCAGCACTGGGTAATTTGCAAAAACCTGGAGCTGCCCAATGCTAAAAACTGCTGGGAACACAAACCACTTCCAGTGCTTGGAAATGATCACATCTCACTCCTCTGAAACTTTACCGTTCAAACTGACAGAAAGATAGATGCAAATAGGCTAGACATTATATTAAGAGACTTCAGACAAAAATCATGCCTCCTCATTTATATGACTGTCCCAATCGACATAAATGTATCTGTCAAGACTTAACAAAAACCGAGCAAGTATAAAGATCTTGAAATAGAAATTGGCAAAACGTGGAACCTCAAGACTAAAACAATACCTGTTGTCATAGGTGTGCTAGGAATAATAGCAAAAGGGGCTGATTCCTACCTAGCTCAGATACCAGGAAACCCCCAAATGGCAGAAATTCAAAATATAGTGCTCATGGGAACTGCCTATCATCATCATCGTTTAACGTCCGCTTTCCATGCTAGCATGGGTTGGACGATTTGACTGAGGACTGGTGAAACCGGATGGCAACACCAGGCTCCAGTCTGATTTGGCAGAGTTTCTACAGCTGGATGCCCTTCCTAACGCCAACCACTCAGAGAGTGTAGTGGGTGCTTTTACGTGTCACCCGCACGAAAACGGCCACGCTCGAAATGGTGTCTTTTATGTGCCACCCGCACAAGCCAGTCCAGGGGCACTGGCAACGATCTCGCTCGAAAATCCTACAGGAGCCAGTCAGGCGGTACTGGCAACGGCCACGCTCAAAATGGTGCATCTCATGTGCCACCCGCACAAGAACCAGTCCAGGGGCACTGGCAACGATCTTACTTGGCTTGCCGGGTCTTCTCACGCACAGCCCATTTCCAAAGGTCTCGGTCCGTAGTCATCGCCTCGGTGAGGCCCAATGTACGAAGGTCTTGCCTCACCACCTCAGCCCAGGTCTTCCTGGGCCTACCTCTTCCACGGGTTCCCTCAACTGTTAGGGTGTGGCACTTTTTCACGCAGCTATCCTCCTCCATTCTCACCACATGTCCATACCAGCGCAATCGTCTCTCTTGCACGCCACAACTGATGCTTCTAATGTTCAGCTTTTCTCTCAAGATACTTACACTCTGACGGGTATTCACATTGACATTACACATCCAACGGAGCATACTGGCTTCATTCCTTGCGAGCTTACGTATGTCCTCAGCAGTTACAGCCCATGTTTCACTGCCATGTAGCATGGTTGTTCGTACGCATGCGTCATACAGTCTGCCTTTTACTCTGAGTGAGAGTCCCTTTGTCGCCAGCAGGGGTAAGAGCTCTCTAAACTTTGCCCAGGCTATTCTTATTCTAGCAGCTACACTTTCAGCGCACCCACCCCCACTACTAACTTGGTCGCCCAGATAGCGGAAGCTATCGACTACCTCTAGTTTTTCACCCTGGAATGAGATAGAAGTTGTTTCCTGTTTGTTTGCAGTCTTTATTGCACCTGAACATCTGCCACAAACAAAAACTAACTTGCTAGTTAACCTGCCTTTGATGTTGCTGCACCTCTTATGTGTCCATAGCTTGCACCGGGTACATCTTATAGAGTTACTACCTACTCCTTTTCTACATACTGAGCAGGGCCATCTACCTGAAGGGGTTTGTGTTTTATCTACCTTCCTACTTATTAGGATTTTGGTTTTAGCTAGGTTGACTCTAAGGCCCTTCAATTCTAGACCTTGCTTCCACACCTGAAACTTCTCCTCTAGTTCTGAT
Source organism: Octopus bimaculoides (assembly GCF_046866305.1). Classification (NCBI taxonomy): domain Eukaryota; kingdom Metazoa; phylum Mollusca; class Cephalopoda; order Octopoda; family Octopodidae; genus Octopus; species Octopus bimaculoides. Next base: position 22,008,641 of record NC_142943.1, read on the forward strand.
AGTGACTCCGCAATTAGGGCAAGGTCATCAGCATAGAGGAGCTCCCAGGGGCAGCCTGTCTTGAACTCCTCTGTGATTGCCTGGAGGACTATGGTAAATAATAGGGGGCTGAGGACGGAACCTTGGTGGACCCCTACCTCTACCCGGAATTCATTGCTGTACTCATTTCCAACCCTCACCTTACTGGCAGCATCTCTGTACATGGCTCGCACAGCTCTCACTAACCATTCTTCTATCCCAAGTTTCCTCATTGACCACCAGATAAGGGATCGGGGGACCCTGTCAAAGGCTTTCTCCATGTCAACGAAAGCCAGGTACAGAGGTTTATCCTTAGCTAGGTATTTCTCCTGCAACTGTCTCACTAGAAATAAGGCATCAGTAGTGCTTTTACCTGGCACGAACCCAAACTGCATCTCATCTAAATTGATTCGCTCCCTAATTAGTTGGGCTATGACCCTCTCTGTAACTTTCATAACCTGATCTAACAGCTTGATGCCTCTGTAATTATTTGTATCTAAAGCGTCCCCTTTACCTTTGTAGCAGTTGACTATGATGCTGCTACACCAGTCATAGGGTATGACTCCTTCGTGTATCACCTGGTTCGTAATACGGGTGACTAGGCTATAGCCAACACTGCCAGATATTTTGAGCATCTCTGCAGTGATTCCTGATGGGCCGGGGGCTTTCCCGGTCTTCATACTCTTAATTGCTTTATCTACCCTGGTGCTATCAACTCGGATAGCTGGTCCCTCTATTGGGTCGACATAAGGCAGGCTCTCTTTCTCCCATATATCCTGCCTATATCCTATGTAAAATACTGTCTATGTAATCTCAAATTTAAAAAAAAACTTATAATTTTCTTATGCTTTCTTAAACATTCTCTAGAACAATGCTATATGCAAAACCAAATATATGACACTCTAGGCATGACACCAACTTAAACTTCTAAATGTTGTCTCTTGAGGTCTCTGGGTGAGACTTAGAGTCAACTTGTAGAAAGCGAAAGTCAAACATATAATAATAATAATAATAATAATAATAATAATAATAATAATAATAATAATAATAATAATAAATACAAAAGACCTGAATGAAGGCCTGAATACAAAATGAAATAATTCAAAAGGCCTGAACATTATCATTGAAAAACTGAAGTAGTGCATACATCCATAAAAAAGTAAGGCTAACTAGGTTTGAACAACGAATTAAGCAATACCGGCAAAACAAATTGTTGTTTAGAACCGACCAAAAAATATTTTATCAAGAGGTTATTGATGATAAAAATGTGAAAGATTAGTCCCTGATGCTGATGAAAGTCAACTTTTCTGGGGTAAGATATGGAGTAAGCAAGAACAACATAACAGCTTCTTATAATCAGCAAGAGGCTATCCACTTCACAGAAGACAGTATCAGAAATATGAGTAAAAAGATAAGCAACTGGAAAGCAGCAGGACTTGATGGTGTACAGGGATTTGGGATTAAAAAGTTCAGTAGTTGCCATTAACCAATCACAGAGCAATTTAGTGCACTGATCAATGGAGAAGAAATCCCAGGCTGGTTGACAAAAGGACAAATGGTGTTATGCCTCAAAAAAGCATCAAAGGGTGGCACATAAAATACACCATTTTGAGCGTGGCCGTTGCAAGTACCGCCTGACTGGCCTTCGTGCCAGTGGCACGTAAAAGCACTCACTACACTCTCGGAGTGGTTGGTATTAGAAAGGGCATCCAGCTGTAGAAACTCTGCCAAATCAGATTGGAGCCTGGTGTAGCCATCTGGTTTCACCAGTCCTCAGTCAAATCGTCCAACCCATGCTAGCATGGAAAGCAGACATTAAATGACGATGATGATGATGATGATGATATATACGATGGGCTTCTTTCAGTTTCCGTCTACCAAATCCACTCACAAGGCCTTGGTCGGCCTGAGGCTATAGTAGAAGACACTTGCCCAAGGTGCCATGCAGTGGGAATGAACCCGGAACCATGTGGTTGGTAAGCAAGTTACTTACCACACAGCCACTCCTGCGCCTATGACGTAGTGGCAGACGAAATACCGCTAAACATTTCGTCCGGCATGCTAACGATTCTGCCAGCTCTACTTACAAAAATATAGATTAATGTATAATTTTTTTCTATGCTCAAAATTTTTTGTTTACAATATTGATAGATGCCACCAAAGAAAAAATGTAATCTCTCCAGAAACAACTATATAGCAAAGAGGATTTTAGAAAACCGAAGGCAAGAGTCTCAAGACAGAAGCAAGATGACACTTTTTCAACATCAGCAAAGGCATGCTGCAGCACATGAGATGAAGTCTCAATACAGAAGAGAGATGAGACTTTCCCGAGATCAGGAAATGCATGCTGCAGCACGTCAAATGGAGTCTCAAGACAGAAGCGAGATGAAACTTTTTCAAGATCAGCAAAGGCATGCTGCAGCATGTCAAATGGAGTCTCAAGACAAGTGAGATGACACTTTCTCAAGATCAGCAAATGCATGCTGTAGCAAATCAGATGGAGTTTCAATATAGAAGGAAAATGAGACTTTCCCAAAATTTCCAAATGAAACTAATGGCATGCACTGCTCAGGTGGCAGGGTAAGATTGCCAGCACTATTACCTCCTCTTCAACCTCTTATAGATCTTCTGTAAGGCACTTTCATCCAGTCTAAGGATTTTCTGAACAATATCAGACAATACAACTCTGCATTTCAAATGACATCGTTTGGTGCATCTAAGGAGATAGTTGAACATGGATTTACACCAACATTGAAGGGCAAGTCTATCACCTCATTGCTTCCCTGTTACCCACAAATGAACAACTGCACTTCCTTCAAGTTTACTTCATGAGTGATGTAGAAACAAACCCAAAGACGTATCAAAACTTCAGATGATGGTTGTATTAGACGCAGCACCAACTGCTGCAAAGGAGAGTATATCCACTGACAGCTTTTTGGTGTGTTCAAAAATCACATACCCCACCCCCAATTTCTATGACAGGTTAAGGCCTCGAATACTTCAAACAGAGGCATGCTGGGTATCTCTGCTAGTTAATATAATAATGCTAATAATAGCAATGATGATGATGATGAGGAGGAGGAGGAGGAGGAAAGCTAGTTAAGAGTAGCAACATCATACTAGATAAAGCCAATGAAATAAGAGAATTAGACCAAAGCCAGGCATACAAATATTTAGGCATCAATGAACTAGATAGGATACAACACACACAAATGAAAGAGAAAATAAAGAAAGAATACTATAGACGAGTTAGATCAATACTGAAAACAGAGCTCAATGCTAAAAATGAGATAATAGGTATTAACACTTTAGCCATCCCAGTTATAAGTTACAGCTACAATATCTTTAACTGGACACTAAATGAACTAACCAAAATAGACAGGAAAACAAGAAAAATAATGACAGGATCTAGGATGCACCACCCAAAATCTGACATAGAAAGGCTATATATACAATGTATAGAAGGTGGTAGAGGCCTTAGACAGCTGGAAAACTATTATGAAATAGTCACCATAGGACTGCAAAAATACCTACTTCAGAAGCAAGGAAAACTAATACAAATAGCCACAAAACACGAGCAAAATGAAAAACTGTTTTCAGTATTTAAGGAAGCTGGCAAATACAAACAAGAAATCATACTACCTAACAAATACGAAGAAGAAACAACAAAAGCTATTCAACAAATGAAATCCAAACTAAAACTAGAACAGCAACAGACCATGATAAAATGATGGCAAGAAAAGCCCCTTCATGGCAAATACTGGGCTAAACTAAATGCAAAAGAAATAGACAGAGAAAAATCCCAGCAATGGTTGAGAAGCTCAGAAGGCCAATAGGCCAGATATAGTTGTCAGAGATCATGAAGAAAAAAATGCTTTCTAATTGATGTATCAACATTTCTCCAAAAGAAATGGAGAAACTTTCAAAATACAAAGACCTGGAAATAGAGGTAACTCGAATGTGGAATCTAAAAACAGAAACAATTCCTATCATAGTAGGCGCATTAGGTATAAAAAAAATATTCAGACAAATACATAACAAAAACACCAGAAATTACAAGTATAATATAACATACAGAAAATTGCACTACTAGGCACTGCACACATCCTACGTAAAACACTTTCAATACAGTAACCATAAGAGCATCACAACAAACCACAGCACATACCCAAAGCACACAGAGCTGCGTTTGGTAGTGAAGTGAAAGCTCGCTATAAAAATAAAACTACTGAATAATAATAATAATAATAATAATAATAATAATCCTTTCTACAATAAGCACAAGACCTGAAATTGGGGGTTGGGAAGGGATTAGTCGATTACATTGACCCCAGTGCTCAACTGGTACTTATTTCATTGACCCCAAAAAGATGAAAAGCAAAGTTGACCTCAGTGGAATTTGAACTCAGAATGTAAAGATGGGAGATTTTAGGGTATTTATAAAGTGTGCAGATATTTCTTCAGGATGGATGGTTTTGAACCTAATGCTTTGATAGCAACAGAAACAACCATTATATTAGACTCTTGCAGCTACCACATCTTGGTGATTTCAATTTTCAAGTTTTCATATTTGTCAACCTTTTCTCTTTTTTTCATGACTATGTTGATCTCCTGGCACTGCCATGTCAATTATTAGGCATTCTTGCTTGTCCCTTGCAAAGGCTACTGTATCCAGCCTTTGGTGCTCTAACAGCTTGTCTGTCTGAACGTCAAAGTCCCAGATGATCTTTGCCTTCCTGTTTAAATTCATTACCTTTTCTAGTGTATGTTGGTACCAAGTATCTGTTACCTCATATCCATACTTCTGGCTTGGTAGCCAGTGAAGATTCAGTGTTCATTTTGCAGAGGTCTGTTGTACTTGTGTGGTGTATATATCCCTTTCAACTGAGTTGATATTCAATGCCTGGTCTTAGGCAGCAATGATCATACTTTAGCACGTTTCCAATGCCCTTTGGACCATTCTTCTAAGCAACTCAAATCTTTACACAAGGTTTTAATATCACCTTTGTTGCTCAATTTCTATCATGGTGCCTTCTGTTCTCCAACTAAAATTGAAGTTGATCTACTGAAGTCCCTTATTTCCTATAGATCTTTCATTCAAATATACTTCAGGATTCTATCAACCTTTCAGATCACACTGTCTCAATTAAAGCATCTCAAATTGACTGGTTCAGCAAAGATCAGATTAAAAAGGAACTTTGTTCATCTTAATTTCAGATCACTAAGTTCACAATGTCATGATCAAAACATCTCATAGTGACTGGTTCAGTCTCTGTTCATGTAATACTTATTTCTTCAAGCCTCATCATTAGGTTCCTCTGTTCCTCAGCCATATTGCTTACCTAGCATTATGGGTTCTTCTACATTCTTTCTTTCCATTCTTCGTGCAAGTCCCTATCCTCTACTACACCTTTACCTTGCCTATCCATCTGCTGACCTTCACCTACATTATCCTCCTTGAGGTTATCATCACTACAGAGGCTTTCTCTGATTGTCCAAATTTGAATTTCACTCAAAAACCCTGTACTCAGAATCATCCTTATCTAATTCATGAGTCTATTTTCAGTAATCTGGAACATACCTAGCTGGTTTCAAAATTCTAGTGCTCTTTTACCAACGGTTTTACATTTACCATTGTTCTTGTCTAGCAAGGTTTGTTCATGACACTTACTTGCATTTTTCTTCATAGCAATTGAGCACTTGTATGTGCAAACACATTATGTATTTTGACTAGTAAACAGACCATAACCAGGTGGAGCCTGGTCTTCCACTCCATTGTTCTCTGAGGGACCCCTACTGGGTGCAGGAAATCTGGTGTCTTGAACACCTAAGGGAGTCTTCCCATTCATGCCCTTATCTGGATAAGTGTTAGTTTCCGTCACTGCAAATAATAAGAGTGATTTCCTACAGGATTTACTCCCTGAGTGTATCTAATTAAGATTTTCATGTAAAGGATGACCCCCAATTGGAACACCAGTTCTAACTTGGTTGCTGGCCAAGGCTTAGAGACACCAAGTTTGCTATGTGTAACTTTCCACAGGCCAGCCATACACACACACGCAAACATACACACACAAACATACATACATACACACATAGAGGCACAAATACATATATACATGCATTACTACATAATATATATATGCATGCATGTATAAAAGTATACATGCACATACATATATGTACATAAACATGAACATATACACATACATACATAAATATATACATGCGATATATTTATGATAATTATACATACATATTATGATTATAAGACATTAAAAGAATCATTTAAATACCTGTCATGTATATACACATGCATAAAAGTATATAACATAAAAATAGTAGTAGTAATAATAATGTTAATAATAATAATAATAATAATAATAATAATAATAATAATAAACGGTAATAAAAATAATAGAATAGATGTAGAATATAACTAGATGGTATACAAATTAAATATATATATAATGGACTCTCCTGTCAAAGATGACATATGAGTATTCAGCATAAGCTGAACAACCCATACAAATAATTTGTTTATAGTGATCAAATGTATGTGCTGTACATTGGCTTGCACCCTCCATCAAATCGACATTGTCCTTGCACAGTATACCATGCATCAGGTGTCAAAGTGATCACCGAGCAACATAAGGTGAAGTGTTTTGCTCAAGAACACAACACACCACCAGGTCTAGGAGTTGAAGATATAAAACTTAGATATATACATATACACACAAATATAAAAAAAATAAGAGGGGTGTAGAAATAAGGAAAAGATGCAGAAAATTGATATGTGAAGGAAGGGGGTTGAAATATATGAAGGAATTTGAAAATTGATAAATTAAGGAATAATGGTAAAATGTCTCTTTTTGTCAATGGGATTGTAGTTGTTTTTTGTTATAGGTGTTTGTAGAGGCCATGATATAATGTCAAGGAGAAACTGCAGTGAATTGTGAGTGCATTGATATTCAAAGCTATGTTGTGCAAACTGTGTTGTGAAGGGGAGAAGGTGGGGTCTAAAGATGGGGTCCAAAGATGGGAAGCTGCGAGATAGCATAGTGTATAACAAATGTGTAAAGGCTAAATCCCATAATATGTCGGCATTTGGAAAGAATAATATATAGTGCTGGTCATCATCATCATCATCATCATCATCGTTTAACGTCCGCTTTACATGCTAGCATGGGTTGGACGATTTGACTGAGGACTGGTGAAACCAGATGGCTACACCAGGCTCCAATCTGATTTGGCAGAGTTTCTACAGTTGGATGCCCTTCCTAACGCCAACCACTCAGAGAGCGTAGTGGGTGCTTTTACGTGCCACCAGCACGAAGCCCAGTCAGGTGGTACTGGCAATGGCCACCTGCACAAGAGCCAGTCCAGAGGCACTGGTAATGATCGCGTTCAAAAGTCCTTACACATGCCACCAGCACAAGTGCCAGAAAGGCGACGCTGGGCACAGGTGCCATCACAATTTCGCTTTCGCTTGCCCCAATAAGTCTTCACAAGCTGAGTTTCGTGTCCAATGAAGGAGACAACGTTGGCATGGGTGCCAGTCTTCGAATTTAGTTCGGTTTCAATTTCACTTGCCTCAACAGGTCTTCGCAAGCGGAATTTAGTGTCCAATGAAAGAAAGGTACGCATAAGTGGGCTGGCTACACCCCTGGCAAAGGCCCTGGATTTAGGTCTCACTTGGCTTGCCGGGTTTTCTCAAACAGCATATTTCCAAAGGTCTCGGTCAGAAGTCATCGCCTCGGTGAGGCCCAATGATCCAAGGTCTTGCCTCACCACCTCAGCCCAGGTCTTCCTGGGCCTATCTCTTCCATGGGTTCCCTCAACTGTTAGGGTGTGGCATTTTTTCACGCAGCTATCCTCATCCATTCTCGCCACATATCCATACCAGCGAATTCGTCTCTCTTGCACACCACAACTGATGCTTTGTAAGTTCAACTTTTCTCTCAAGATACTTACACTCTGTCAGGTATGCACACTGACATTACTCATCCATCGGAGCATACTGGCTTCATTCCTTGCGAGCTTCCGCATGTCCTCAGCAGTCACAGCCCATGTTTCACTGCCATGTAGCATGGCTGTTCGTACACATGCGTCATACAGTCTGCCTTTTACTTTGAGTGAGAGTCCCTTTATCGCCAGCAGAGGTAAGAGCTCTCTGAACTTTGCCCAGGCTATTCTTATTCTAGCAGCTACACTTTCAGTGCACCCTTCCTCACTACTAACTTGGTCACCCAGATAGCGAAAGCTATCAACTACCTCTAGTTTTTCTCCCTGGAATGTGGCAGAAGTTGTTTCCTGTTTGTTTACAGTGTTATTGCACCTGAACATCTGCTACATGCAAAAACTAACTTCCTAGTTAACCTGCCTTTGATATTGCTGGACCTCTTATGAGTCCATAGCTTGCACTGGGTACATCTTATAGTGTTACTACCTACACCTTTTCTACATATTGAGCAGGGCCATCTACCTGAATGGGTTTGTGTTTTATCTACCTTCCTACTTATTAGGACTTTGGTTTTAGCTAGGTTGACTCTAAGGCCCTTCGATTCTAGTCCCTGCTTCCACACCTGAAACTTCTCTAGTTCTGATAATGACTAAGCAATTAGTGCAAGGTCATCAGCATAGTGGAGCTCCCAGGAGCATCCTGTCTTGAATTCCCCTGTTATAGCCTGGAGGACTATGATAAATAGGAGGGGGCTGAGGACAGAACCTTGGTGGACCCCTACCTCTACCCGGAATTCATTACTGTACTCATTTCCAACCCTCACCTTACTGACAGCATCTCTGTACATGGCTCGCACAGCTCTCACTAACCATTCTTCTATCCAAAGTTTCCTCATTGACCACCAGATAAGGGATTGGGGGACCCTGTCAAAGGCTTTCTCCATGTCAACAAAAGCCAGGTACAGAGGTTTATCTTTGGCTAGGTATTTCTCCTGCAGCTGTCTTACCAGAAAAATAGCATCAGTGGTGCTTTTCCCTGGCACAAACCCAAACTGCATCTCATCTAAATTGATTCGCTCCCTAATTAGTTGGGCTATGACCCTCTCCGTGACTTTCATTACCTGATCTAACAGCTTGATACCTCTGTAATTATTTGTATCTAAAGTGTCACCTTTACCTTTATAGCAGTTGACTATGGTGCTGCTACACCAGTCATTGGGTATGACTCTATCATGTATCATCTGGTTAACAATACAGGTGACTAAGCTATAGCCGACACTGCCAGATATTTTGAGCATCTCTGCAGTGATTCCTGATGGGCCAGGGGCTTTCCCTGTCTTCATACTCTTAATTGCTTTAACTACCATGGTACTGTCAACTCGGATAGCTGGTCCCTCTGTGGGGTCGACATACGGCAGACTCCCTTTCTCCCATTCATTCTCTTTATTGAGCATTCTATCATAGTGGCATCTCCATACCTCTTTCTTTGCAGCCTCATTTAGTGCAAGCATACCATCATCCATGCGAATACATTTCTCTCCTATGACATCACTATTCTCTCTCCTACACTGTCTTGCAACACAAAATATCTCAAGTCTTTAGTCCTCACGGCGCAGAACATTGGCAAATTTTTCTTATCTGCTTCCCCTCTGGCTAAATAAACCTGTCGCTTAGCTTCCCTTCTGGCAGTCTGGTACAATTCCCTGCTACCACCGTTCTTCCAGTCCTTCCAAGCCTGTTTCTTTTGTCTAATAGCCCTGTCTATCTCCTTGTTCCACCACCACGTTACTCTGGGTCGAGAGGGGACTTTACCCCAGCCACATATCTGGTCGGTGGCTCTCAGCAGGTTGTCCCGCAGAAATCTCCAATTGTCTTCCACGTTGTATAATGCTATATCCCCTTCTATTTCGTCAAATGCTTCGACTAAAATGTCTCTAAATCTCCGTCCATTTGCAAGGTCTTTAAGCTTCCACACCCTTCTCCTCCAAGCCGGTCTACTTCTGGGCACCCATTTTGCCTTGATCCCGAAGTCGCTAACTACTAATCTGTGTTGAGGGGTACATTCTTCGCCAGGGATGGTTTTGACATTTATAAGCCGCCCTCTTTCCCTATTTCTGGCAAGGATGTAGTCGATTTGGCTAGAGTGTCTGCCGGAGCGGTAGGTGACTAGGTGACAGGCAGGTTTCCTGAAGCTGGTATTGCAAACCATAAGATCGGTTGCATCACAGAACTCCAGCAGTCTGGTTCCCTCCTCATTGCGGGAACCGAAGCCATAGCCTCCATGTATGCCATGGAAGCCTCCAGCATGACGTCCGACATGACCATTGAAGTCACCAGCCACAAAGAGAAGGTCCCTGTCACTCGTCGATGAGGTATTTTTGCAAGAGGGTGTCATAAAATTGGCCTTTCAGCCCATCCAGTAGCCCAGGTTGAGGGGCATAGGCTGAGATGACAGTAGCTAGCCTATGATGAAGCACTAGTCTAATCTTAAGCACTCTGTCCCATACTCTGACTACCTCAATTACCTTATCAACCCATTTCTCTGCTAGAAGTATTCCCATGCCCCCGACCCCGTCAGTGTTCCCTGCCCAGAAAATCTTGTACCTGTGTTCTTTGCCTGTGAGAAACCTTGCAGAACCTCCTCTCCATCTTACTTCTTGGATGCAGCACAGATCTACGCATCTCCGTTCAAGCATCTCAACAATTTCACCAGACCTACCTTTCAGTGTGCAAACATTGAGAGTGCCAATCCTGACGGTGTGGATGTTGGAGGTGTGGGCCTGTGGCCTGGGATGGGGGAAAGCAGTGTCGTGTACCTGTAATGAAAGCTTGCAATTAGCAGAATTCATAAACAAAACAATACCTACAACCTGCATACATTACACAATTTTTATGCGCTACCCAAAGGTAGGGGAGGGGATGGTGTGAGGCCTCTAGGCGAGTTCCAGGAGACAGCCGAGGATGACAGAGGATATGAACTTCTGGTACAGGTGGAGGGGGTGGGAGGGCGGGTGTACCGCCAGCCAGAAGAGACTTCTTATATATAGCTAGGGTCCTGTAGGAATTGAGGATAGAGGGGAGTAGAGAGAGAGACTGATTCAGAGAGAGTGAGTTAGAGAGAGGCATGACGATAGAAAGGCATATATATATATAGAGAGAGAGGGGGCCAGGCAAGCAGCACATCACATGGGATTAATTCTTTGGGCATTTTTAGAACAAAATTGAAGACAGCAGTGCTTAATCGTAAGTTTTAAATGCTTAAACATATTTGAGAGACAGCAATGCTTAAATCGTAATTTTAGAAGGAGTGATAAAACTTAAGTAAAGAAAATAAAATAAATAAGCATGAATTTAGGACGAAACTGTTCAAAATGCTAAATCAGAGGCGTAGTTGAAAGAGAGACAGCAATGCTTAAATCGTAATTTTAAAGGAAGGAGCGATAAAATTTGAATATAGAGAATAATTTATTGCTGAGGCAACAGGCAGATGTACGAACATTCCAGGAACGATAAGTATGATTAGGAGTATACTGAGTGTTAACCAGTTGGCAGCTTAAAGAATTTTAGACGGGACTTCCTTTGATAGGGTCATGAGGAAATCAACTCTATTTGGTGTTTAACAGTCTGAGTGCTAGAGTTAGGATGTTAAACTTTTCTGCTAGGCATTTGTTACCAATAAAGTATGCCGGAGTTGTTTCTATAATGGACTATTTAATTCTGGTTCCTTTGTTTTAAAATTCCAAATATACTTTGAAAGAGTTGCCGCAGATTTTTGTTCTCCTGTCTGAAAGTGAATATGTGCTGAGTATGCCTTGATTTAAAAGTGTTCTCACTAAGGCCTATATAGCATTTTGCATTATTGCTGTTACTGTCAGCTGACACTTCAGTACAGTAAATGAGATGTTTTTAAGGCATTTTCCATTTAGCTGGGATGTACTTTTATTGAGGCAGCTGCATTGCAGTAAGGGTTCATTAGTTGAGTGAGGGTTAGTTTTTTCTCTATTAATTCTAGCTCAAGAAAAAGTGAAATTGTTCATGCAGCTACAACTGACTTTTAAGATAAACCTATTAAAAATCTGGTGAAACTTACAGTTGCACGGAAAATACTTGCTTTTCAGGAGACTTGCCAATATTAGTTTTTATGTTTAAACTGAAAAGCAGGTTGTACCACATGATTTTTCTTTTCTGGGTTTTAAGAAAATTCAGACTACTAAACACCAAATCAAGTCAATTTCCTCATGTTCCCACCAAAGGAAGTCCCTTCTAAAACTCTTTAAGCTAACAAATAGTTAACACTCAGTATGCCACCTAGTTATATTCTACATCATTATTTTATTACTACTACTACTGTTCTGGGTATGACTATAAACTATATCTGGTAGTGGAAACCTGGGGCCCTGGTTTCAGGGTTTGAGGAGTGTGGAACCACCTCTTAGCCACAATTGTTCCCAGGTCTACTCTGGCCCGGAGTGGTAGCACCTGTAAGGGCCCCAGCTATGGGTTGACTAACAAACTATCCTACGACTGAGGGGGGGGGGGGTCAGTAGAATGCAGTCTCTGTATTCCCTGTGTGGTGTAAGAGGCAACTTAAAGAGGCAGGAGCGAAGGGATTGGGAATCCACTCCTCCTAGTAATTTCATATTCCTAAAAAGACAGTAAGATAAAGACAAGGGAGTAGGAGAAGGTTAACACCAAATCTCACCCTAGTACTAGGGTCATAGAATGTGTGTGGGTGAAGTACAAGTGAGGTAAAGAGGAGAGAGAAAGGGAGTGTGATGATGAGGAGAAAGACAGATGTGCTGACACTGAGCGAGACTAATATGAAAGGTAAGGGAGAGTACCAGTTTGGGGATGTGACTGGACAAGTGTTGGGAGTGGGAGGTCTCATGAGGGAGTGGCATTGCTGGTGAGTGAGCATGTGATGGAGAGTGTGGTGGAGTGAAAGAAGTGTCTTCAATGTTAATGTGGGTTAAGACGAGGTGGGGAGGAGAGATGTGGGTGTTTTTTAATGCATATGGTCCAAGGAGTGAAAGGAGTGAGGAAGAAGTAGAGTTCTGGAGGGAACTCACCGAGTGTGTGGATAGGGTGAGAAAAAGTGGTTATTTGGTGGTGTTGGGTGATTTGAATAAAGAAGTAGAAAATGTAGTGGGAAAATATGGAGTTAATGGTTGGAATGAGAGTGGAAGGAGGTTGTTGGAAATGTGTATGGAGCAGGAGTTGATGGTGGGGAATAGTCTTTTTAAAAAGTGAGAGAAGAATAAGTTCATGTTATAGAGGATGGAGGGATGAACAGTAGTGGATAGGGCCTTGATGAATTATGTATTAATTGATAAGAGAGTAGCAGGAAGGTTGGTGGATGTGCATGTAATGGGAGGTGAAGGTGGAGGAGTGTCAGATCACTTCTTAGTACAGGGTAAATTGAAAGTATGCTCAAAATGGAATGCTGGATGAGTGACAGGGAGGAGAGAGGTTGTGAAGGTGAATGAACTAGACAGGAGCAGGAGTATATAGAGAAACTGAGAGGTGAATATAAAAAGATGTTTTGGAAAGAGGTACAGAGGGTAAGAAAAGTGGTTGGAGGAAGGGAAGAAAGGGTGAAGGATGTAAATGAAAATTTGTTGAAAGGAAGTGAGGATGTACAAAGGAGATGGGCAGATTATCTTAGTGAGCTGTTAAATGTGGAGGATGTTAGGGAGGCAAGTATAGTGGTTGTAAAAGGAGAGAGGAGATGGCTGTTGTTGGGGAATGGAACTATGGTGCAATTGGTGGGGAGGAGGTGAGGGAATCCTTACGGAAGATAGCAAACTGAAAGGTGCCAGGTATAGATGGGTGTACAGTGGAATGCCCAAAGAAAGGAGGAGTAACAGTGGTTGAATGGTTAGTGAGGCTTATGAATGTTATATGACCAGAAGAGTACCAAAGGACTGGTGCAGTGCCTGTATAATGCCACTATACAAGGGGAATGAATGTGAGTGTAGAAATTTTATTTTGTTGTGTGTGGTTGGTAAACTGTATGGGAGAATTTTTATTGTAAGGGTGAGGAACCAGGCAGAGAGTGTTACTAAGGGAGGAGCAATGTGGTTTTAGGAGTGGAAGTGGGTGTGCAGATCAAATATTTGTAGTAAGGCAGATGTGTGAGAGGTTTTTGGCAAAAGGAAGAGAGGTGTGTAGTGAAACTACCTATCGCCATTATATACAAACAAACCATCTTCCCCACTGTTATAAATATATTCAAGTTCGGGCGTAGTAGAGAGCAGCCTACTGTATCCATCACGTGACTGATTATTATTTGAAGCGGCAACTGCCTCATACCGTTCCCGCCAGAACGCAAACTGACCAATCACAGCCCCTAATAAGGTCACGTGATAGTGTTTTTCAGATGCTTTCTGGAGCCCCTATTTTGCTATAAATAGACTAAATTATCCCCGCCAAATTCGTCGCGGCTCAGATCTTAGATCTGGTCGTTTTGACCACACATGTGTAACACAGCCAGCCAGTTTCCAGCGACGACATCAACACCAACAGCTAACCAAACTACAAGCATCGCCACCGACGTCGCCAGCAGCAACACGACACTACGACTACCAGCATCGTCCCCGCCAGCGTCAACATGACTCTACACGTACACAAGCTACCAACAGCTAACCGCGGCACTTCTCTTCAATTCTGTTTGTGTGATTCATCTTCACCACGATAAATAATAGACAAGAACCTAGCCTGTGAAGAACATCTGTATTCAGCCCGGCTTGGCATAGAAGCCCTAACATCACAACTAGTGATCGCTCTGCCACACACGCCTTAACTTCGTATATACAGACACTTACCACTGTGTACTCTAAGAACTGGTATATTAAATCCTTATACGTGTTACTGACTCTATTTCAATACTGTGTATCTCTCATACCCACATACATGTATCACTTACACACACTCTTTTCTTTACATGATGGCCTGTCTTTTATTGTGTTTCATTATGTCGCATTCACTCACACACAGACATACAATTTAATGCTACAATAAATCTTACTGTTATTCATCTTTATCGGTTGTGTCCTATCTTGTATCTTACTGGCATTTCTTAGTTCTCTATGTTATCGAAGTATAACATATTTATATCATTTGATATATTTTTGTGTTCGACCGTGTGATGTGTTTTAATAAAGGAGCCCTGTTTTTTCCATTAGTCACCATTTCTCCTTTTGGGTTCGCACGGTCGTTCTTACAGGTGTATTGGGATGCAATGTGGCAGGTGTTGCAGTTGTATGGAGTAGATGGTAGATTGTTGAGAACTGTTCAAAGTTTTTATAGAGAAAGTAGGGTGTGTGTTAGGGTGGGTGGTGAAGTGAGTGGTTTGATGTGAAGGTGAGGTTAAGACAGGGTTGTGTGATGTCTCCATGGCTGTTTAATTTATATATGGATGTTATTAATTTATATATATATGCTAGAACCTTTGGTCGGGGAGCCCAAATGGTGGGAGAAAATGGAGAGAAATGGCAGGTGAGTCAGTTGTTGTTTGCTGATCATACAGCACGGGTGGCAGATTTGGAAAAGCAACTGAGGAGACTGGTGGTAGAGTTTGGAAGAGTGTGTAAGAGGAGGAAACTGAAAGTGAATGTAGCTAAAAGTAAGGTAATGGTTGAGATGGAATGGCTGGTAGGATGGATGCAAGTATAAGCGGTAAGAAGTTAGAAGAGGTGAGTGTTTTTAAATATCTAGGATCACATGTGATGGCAGAGGCTGAGGAAGTGGGATACAGAGTGAGGGAGGGGAGTAAGATACTAGGAGTTGTTAAAGGTGTGCTGAGAGATAAAAGGTCGAGTATGAAAGCAAAAAGGTGTGTATGAGGGTATGATTGTACCAACAATGTTATATGGTGCAGAAACGTGGGGGCTGAGAGAGGCAGAAAGGAGTTGACTAGATGTTTGAGATAAGATTGTCTGAGGGTTATGGCTGGTATAACACAGATGGACAGGTTGAGGAATGAGGAGATGTGAAGGCAAACAGGAATGAGAGAAAAATTAACAACCAAAATGGCAAGAAAGCTGCTGAGGCTCACAAAGAGATATATGAAGTTTATGGTGCTGATTGCTTAACAGAATGCACATGTCAGAAATGGTTTTTAAAATTTCATTACGGAAATTTTTCACTCAAAGATGACCAACGTTTTGGTCATCATCAACTGAAGTTGATGATGACCAAATCAAAGCCATAATTGAATCATATAACTGTGCAAGAGATTGTAGAGAGGTTAAATGTATTACACACAACAATTGAAAATCACTTAAAATGCCTTGGACTCATTAAGAATCATCACTGATGATGAAAAATGGATTGTCTACAATAACATCAATTCAAAAAGATCATGGTCCAAACGCAATGAACCCACACAAACCACACCCAAAGCTGAATTGCATCAAAAAAAGGTCATGCAGTCAATTTGGTCGGATTACAAAGGCATTGTGTATTTTGAGCTGCTTCAAAGGAACCAAACGATCAATTCAGATGTTTACTATCAACAACTAATGAAACTGGAGGAAGCAATCAAAGAAAAACAGCCAGAATTGGTAAATCGTAAAAGAATTGTGTTCCACCATGACAACACTAGACCACACACGTCTTTGCTAACTCATGAAAAATTATTGGAGCTTGGTTAGGAAGTGATGTCACATCCACCATATAGCCCTGACCTTGCACCATCAGATCACCATTTATTCTGAAGTTTCCAAAATTCTTTGACTGGTAAAACTTTCAATAATGCTGATGACCTCACACTTGCTTCAGTTTTTGGCTGATAAGGACCAGAAGTTCTATGAGTGCGGAATCATTAAGTTGCCAGAAAGATGGCAAAAGATCATCGAACAAAATGGAAAATATATAATTGATTAAAGTTCTTTCTTTGTATGAAAAAATATTACTTTTATTTTCCACTAAAAAAAAACAAATTACTCTCTTGCCAACCCAATAATAATGCATATATATTCACACATATGTGTCAGTATGTATATGTGTATTTATTCCTGCCTGCACGTATGTGTCTGTGTATGCATGCATATATGTATATGCATACACGTACATATATGAGTGTGTGCATACAAAATTGTTCTACTTTTCACAAAGTGACGGATGGTAAGTGATTGACAATAAATCAAATACCTAATGCTCTAAGCATATCTCATGTGACAGGTGATATGTTCTTCACAATGAACTTGGCATGATGAAGGTTTCTGTTCAGTGTGCCATGTCTTCTGACACCTGAGCAAAAGCACACCAAAATCTAACATTGCTTCAGGCAGATCCAGCTGGTTTCATTGAACATTTCTTAATCCTGGATGAGTGTTGTCTTCATCCCTTTGAGCCAGAGACAAAGAAACAATCTATGCAGTGGAAACACCCCTCCTTGCTTGCTCCAAAGAAGGTCAAGGTTGTTTCATCTGCAGAGAAGGTGATGGTATCAGTTTTTTCGGATGCAAAGGGCATTGTGTTTGTTGTCTATCTTCAAAAGAGCCACACTATCAATGGCGAGTATTATGCCAACTTGCTGAAGCAGTTACAAAAGGATATCAAGACCAAATGCCCAGGAAAACTGAGGAAAGGGGCCTTGTTTCATTAAGACAATGCTCCAGCACACGAGTCCTTGGTTTCAATGGCTGCTGTCCATGACTGTGGCTTTGAACTTGTTGATCACCCCATCTATTCTCCTGATTTGGCCCCATCTGACTATCATCTGTTCCCCAACATGAAAAAAAAAACACTTAGCTAGGAACCAGTATCAAAGTGACGATGACATCATATCTGTTGTTGATGACATTTTTGACCAACAAGATAAAAGCTTCTTCACTAATGGAATCCAAGCACTGCAATACCGATGGAAGTAGTCTGTGGACTGTGAGGGGGACTGTGTTGACAAATAAACCTCATTTAGTCACATTCCATGAGAGTATCTTGATTGGCCTATGAACTTTTCAGCCAGCCAGCGTATATTTTTCCATACATATAAATTCAATACATGTATTCTATACATATATTCCACATACACATAGACATTCAATGTTCACTGTTGGAAAAAGTACTCAGTACCAAGGGAGTGATAAATACTATACATTATTTTGTCAGGTCAGTCTCTTGCTACCCAAGTTTCACCTATGAGTGCAGAAGATCTTCAGGCAAGTTGTGTTATAACTTGCCAGAAGATACTGTGCACACACCGGTGAAACTCAGAATATATATATCATCATCATCATCGTCATCGTTTAACGTCCACTTTCCATGCTAACATGGGATGGACGATTTGACTGAGGACTGGTGAACCAGATGGTTACACCAGGCTCCAATCTGATTGGCAGAGTTTCTACAGCTGGATGTCCTTCCTAAAGCCAACCACTTCGAGAGTGTAGTGGGTGCTTTTACGTGCCACCAGCACGAAGGCCAGTCAGGCGGTACTGGCAACGGCCATGCTCAAAATAGTGTATTTCACATGCCACCTGCACAAGAGCCAGTCCAGCGGCACTGACAACAATCTCACTCGAATGTCTTTTGACGATGGTAACAATCACGCTCAAATGATGCTATTTACGTGCCACCGGTACAGAAGCCAAACAGCTGCTCTGGCAACGATCAGGTGCCATCACGATTTCACTTTCGCTTGCCCCAACAGGTCTTCGCAAGTCGAGTTTAGTGTCCAATGAAGGAAAGGTACGCATAAGTGGGCTGGCTACATCCCTGGCAGAGGCCTTGGATTTCGGTCTCACTTGGCTTGCCGGGTCTTCTCATGCACAGCATATTTCCAAAGGTCTCGGTCAGAAGTCATTGCCTCGGTGAGGCCTAATGTTCGGAGGTCGTGCCTCACCACCTCATCCCAGGTCTTCCTGGGCCTGCCTCTTCCACAGATTCCCTCACCCGCTAGGGTGTGGCACTTTTTCACACAGCTATCCTCATCCATTCTTGCCACATGACCATACCAGCGCAATTGTCTCCCTTGCACACCACAACTGATGCTTCTTTGGTTCAACTTTTCTCGCAAGGTACTTACACTCTGTCGAGTATGCACACTGACATTACACATCCATCGGAGCATACTGGCTTCGTTCCTTGAGAGCTTACGCATGTCCTCAGCAGTCACAGCCCATGTTTCACTACCATGTAGCATGGGTGTTCGTACACATGCGTCATACAGTCTGCCTTTTACTCTGAGTGAGAGGCCCTTTGTCACCAGCAGAGGTAAGAGTTCTCTGAACTTTGCCCAGGCTATTCTTATTCTAGCAGCTACACTTTCAGCGCACCCTCCCCCACTACTAACTTGGTCATCTAGATAGTGGAAGCTATCAACTACATCTAGTTTTTCTCCCTGGAATGTGGCAGTTGTTTTCTGCACATATTCAATGTTTATTGCTCCTGAACATCTGCCACATACAAAAACTTGTAGTGGCGCGAAATTATGGCCGCCATTAAGGAAGTACAATCTACGCATGCGCAAGGGATTTGCCTTCCCGGAAGCCCCTCGAGTGCGCATGCGTAGTAAACCAGTACTTAAAGTGCTTCGCGCATTTTCTAGGCCTCTTTAGCGCCATGCTTTCAACGTGACAACTACTTGCTCCTTTAGTATGCCTCAACGAAGCTCTTAATATCCAGATGCCAATTACAAGTTAACCAGGGGCTACCAGGCTGTATGACACAGGATTTGTAAAGCCAAGCATCACCAAAATAAACTTATTTTTATTATCGTTCTACTGTTTCCTAATAAATAATTTTGTTAAAAGGCGATAGAGAGAGACTAATGTCTCTATTGTTACTATCAACCTTTTACACTGGTGACCCCAAGTACAGAATACGGAATTTTCTCGTTTGCAACTGGAACCAGTAGACAGAATCCAGCCATTTGTCACACTTTCTCTCTCACAACTCGTCAACCGGGAAGAGACGACGATAAAAAAATTTGTCACGATGACAACACCTGCCTTTTCAAAAAAATCTCCATTTTGTGTCACTCGCGTCAGTTCGTGAAGAGAAGAAGAAAGAAACAGTAATAAACAACCACTGCAAATCTACATGGTGTCAATTGGACTACAATACTTCAAAAGTATCATATCTTGTGTTACTAACAGGACAACAGTAAAATACAACAGACACACACACATTTAATTTCTCTGTCCTGTCCTGGTTACATCTCACTTGCAGAAAAAAATCCGAGAAGGCTGGTGAAAATTTTTTCCTGCTCGCAGCACAAGCAACACACACACAAACAGAAAAAAAAAAAACAAAAGCAAACACCATTTTTTTTTTTTGTTTTACGAAATTTTTTTTTCTCTCTCTTATGCACACTGTTGTTTCCACACACAACACAAGAACAAGAAGAAAATTTTTGTTTCTTATCATCGGTCTTGTTTTTTTTTTTGGTGTCCTCATATCGAGAGAATTTTATTCATTGTTCCTTTTCTTTCCTTTTCTCTGACGGAATCATCTTAGTACGAGCATGTCGTCCCACATGTTACCTCCATTCACTGGTGATGCGACCTTATGGTTCACTCAACTAGAAGCTCACTTTGATGCATATGGAATTTCTCCTTCGAAACAACTGCAATTGCTCTATTGTAGTTTGCCAACACAGCTTGCAACATCTGCCAGAGATCTAGTTACATCCCCGAACCCAGACGCCACTTATGCGTCTGTAAAGGCAGAAATTTTGCGACGCAACATTAAGTCTGCCGAAAGCAGATTTAATGAGCTGATGGCTGATGAAGAATTAGGGGACAGGACACATTCAGAGTTTTTACGCCACCTTAGGGAGTTGAGCGGTGAGTCGACTGACGCCCCACTCCTTCGTAAGATTTTTTTCTCTCGTTTACCGTCTCACGTGCGTACAATTTTGGCGACAGCACTTCACACCAACACGGTTGATCAAGTCGCCACCATGGCGGACAAGATTCTTGAATTTTCCACCCAGCCTGCACACGGCGCCTGTCTCTCTTCTGAGGCTTCATCAATTGCCTCACATAAATCCTCTCCCTCCTATGATGTTTTTGCTGACAAACTGGAAGAACTTACGCGTCGGGTGAATGATTTGTGCCGTTCTAAGCAGTCTTTTTCACACTCGCGTAGCAGATCTCATAGTCATTCAACTTCTAGGACACAATCTGGTATGTGCTGGTATCGTACGAAATTCGCTGGAAAGTACGCAAGTACATCCAGCCATGCTCCTTTAAAGTTTCGGAAAACTTCCAAAGAAGAAATTGAGCACATCTGTTTCTACCTCAGCACCTACCTTTCATCATGCAATTTTTGTCCAGGACCAAGTGTCAAAGAAGTCCTTCATGATTGACATCGGGTCGTGCTGTAGTATTTGGCCTCTTCGTTTTACTACTGACAAACCAAAGCGTTCGCTTATAGTGTTCCATGCAATTGATTCCTCCCCAATAATTACATTTGGTCAGCTTTGTATACACCTAGACATTCGTCTTCGTAGAGATTTTCAATGGGTTTTTGTCATAGCTGACATTCCGCATCCTATTTTGGGTGCAGACTTTTTAAATCATTTTAACTTGTTGGTAGGTGTTCGGCTTCGGAGGCTTGTCGACAATTCGAGATCCCTCTTTACGCCAGCAAAGGGCTCTACTAACTCAACTCTAAGCCCAGCATTTTTTATTGCTACTGCTGGGGATGTTTTTCATTCGCTTCTAGCTTCCTTTCCTGAGCTGATGGATATAACTTTTAAGCCGGCAAAGCCCACTCATTCCACCCTCCATTATATCAAAACAACTGGGCCGCCTGTTTTTTCGCGCCCACGACGTCTGGCACCAGACATCCTTAAGAGGGCTAAGTCCGAGTTTGAACACATGCTTCAACTCGGCCTGATACATCCCTCCGCCAGCCCATGGGGATCTCCCCTTCATTTGGCGCGAAAAGGTGATTCTGATTTTCGTACGGTGGGGGACTATCGGCGACTCAATGTTGTAACAGTCCCAGATCGTTATTCAATTAGGAATTTGCAGGATTTTTCAGCAAATCTACATGGTTGCACTATCTTTTCCAAGATTGATCCAGATTCCAGTTAATCCAGAGGACATTCCCAAAACTGCCATCACTACTCATTTTGGCTGTTTTGAATTTCTTTTTATGAGCTTCGGTCTGCGGAATGCGACAAGCACTTTCCAAAGATTTATAGATGAAGTTGTTCATGGACTTGATTTTGTATTCGCCTATGTCAATGACATACTCATCGCTAGCAATACAAAAGAGAATCATCTCCACCATTTGTCGCAACTTTTTCAGTGACTCCGCGCATATAATGTGAAGATAAACCCCGATAAGTGTGTTTTCGGGCAGTCCTCCCTGAAATTTCTGGGGCACTATATTGATTCTAATGGGACCAAACCTATTCCTGCTAAGGTCGATGCCATTCAACGCATCGCCCCTCCAACTTTTTTGCGACAACTTCACCATTTTTTGTCTCTATTGTTACTATCAACCTTTTACAAACTAACTTCCTAGTTAATTAACCTTCCTTTGATATTGCTGCACCTCTTATGTGTTCATAGCTTGCACTGGGTACATCTTATAGTTTCTACCTATGCCTTTTCTACAGATCGAGCAGGGCCATCTACCTGAAGGGGTTTGTGTTTTGTCTACATTCCTACTTATTAGGACTTTGGTTTTAGCTAGGTTGACTCTAAGGCCCTTTGATTCTAGTCCTTGCTTCCACACCTGAAACCTCTAGTTCTGATAGTGACTCAGCAATTAGTGCAAGGTCATCAGCATAGAGGAACTCCCAGGGGCATCCTGTATTGAATTCCTCTGTTATCGCTTGGAGGACTATGATAAATAGAAGGGGGCTGAGGACTGAACCTTGGTGGACCCCTACCTCTACCTGGAATTCTTCACTGTACTCGTTGCCAACCCTCACCTTACTGACAGCGTCTCTGTACATGGCTCGCACAGCTCTCACTAACCATTCTTGTACCCCTAGTTTCCTCCATGACCACCAGATAAGGGATCGGGTACTCTGTCAAAGGCTTTCTCCAATATATATATATATATATATATATATATATATATATATTTATATATCAAAATAAGCAACACGGATTTTAAAGATGATTGCAGTACGCACGTTTCATGCTACTTCATTTATTTAAGTAATGCGAGCATTACATTAAATGCAATATGTAGAGCAATCTTCAGCTGCACAAAAATGTAGAAAATTACAGTAGAATAGACATATTATAATTGTGGCAACATTTAAAATCCAAGTGGGAAGAAGAATACATAAAAATCCATCTTGACATAGCCAAGGCTAGCAGGCTAGTAATTAGTTCTAGGTATAATTCTAACTGTCTCTGATTTTATTGTCTCTTATAGTATAAGGGGCAATCACTTCTAAGGAAAGGGAAGGTGTAAGCATTATACATGGATATGGTTATAAAGGTTTCTCTGGTCAGAGAGGCAACACTATTTTAGTTTGGGTTTTTAACTGCTATCATAATGTTGAGGAAGTAAACTTTAAGCATTTAGGTCAACAGGGCTTTTTCTTTAGTCTGAATAAAGCATCAGTATTGTTTTACATATACTAAGTATGGGAAATTTTACAGATATCAATATTAGCTTAATTAATATATTAATAATAAGAAGTATGTTAATAATAAAAATGTAATTAGTTTATATAAAAACCCTGAAGTAGTGTCAATTTTGAATTCAAAAGCTATAGATAAGGTGTAAAGTTTAAGAATATTATATATATTAGACTCAGAAAACTATTTTGAATTATTTTTTTAAATTATTTAAAAAAATTTAAGCTAATATATATAATAATACTATTTGAAAGACACATAAGAGATAAGCTTTATTTTTATAATGTAAAGAATTTATATAGTTTATAATAATGGGTTTATTAAGGTTTAAGGGACTAAAAAAAAAAGAAAGAATGGTAGGAATTAACAAGGACATCCAATATGGAAACATGATAATTGATTACTAGTTTAATTATAGTCATGAACTTGTTTTAAGACTAACATGGGCTACTTACAGAATATTAATGGAATAAGGATTAGATTTATTTAAGTCAAAATATAGAATAAACATGACACTACCACTACAAGCCCCGAAATAATGTAATAATAATAAGGGTCCTTTTAGAGTCAAGCATTGAATAAAATAAAATTTAAAATTTTGGGAATTAATTAAAAACATTAAGAACTTATAAAACTTCCTATTCTTATAAGCTACATAGGGTTAAGATACATATTAAGAACTAACAGCAGTAGCAGAAGTAGTGTGAAAAAATACCTTTCATGGAATAAAGTTGAAATCTTAATTATCACAAGAAGATTATATGTTAAGGTGAGAGATCAGAAATATATGTTATAAAGGTTCAATTTCCAATTTAAAATATGTGCTAATTAGTAGCCCAAGACGAACATGGTAGAAATTGAAATACCACATTTTGATAATTTTAACTACTTTTTAAAAGATTTAAAAGTGCGAGTAGAGCAGTGTATACACGATACTCTAAGGTCTAATCTATTATTAATTAGGTTAGTTTAAAAATTTCATATATTTCCATAGAACATAATTCACATCCATATCTATTATTTCTATAAGGTTGAGCTTTTCTTATAATTTCCCATTTAAGGCTAAAATTAATACCATTATCTTTTAACTCCCAAATTTTACTTGCTAATGTCGTACTATTTGCCTTATGTCTTAGTCTAAAAGAAGACCTATGGTTATATATTCTCTGTTTCAGAGTAATGCTACATCCTATGTAAATATAATTCTCGGTTATCGTACTTATAATGCATTTGTAAACTACGTTACGGGTGCAACATCTGCCTAATAACAGACAATGGGACTTATTTCTGCAGTTGCAACTAGTGGAGCTATCAACCACACCTATATCTCTATTATTATTGCAACAATTATTTACAATATTATTTATCCCATCATCAATTCTACTATTAGGTATATTTTGATCGTTATTTAACTTGTTTCCTGATGTGCTATCAGTTAGAATTATTCCTCCAACATTAGGCATATTGATATTATATGAACTAGATCCATGATTTCCATTATTTTCATAGGAGTTGAGCCAATCATCTACTTCAATTAAACTCTCAACATCAATACTGCTACATTCTATTTGTTGGTTAAAATTATGGTTAGCAGGACTAAGCATATTATTATTATCCTCATAATTTCCATTGTCACTGTTATTTCTACTTCTATTTATATAATTACTAGCAATATTACTATTGGCATTTGTTAGATTATTATTTATATTCATATAACCATATCCACTATTCTTAACTTCATTGATTCTAGCTAACCTAATGTTCTTTTTGTTTAACCTAGCTATGATTGTACCTACATTGGGAAGGGTAGAGTAAGAAATTTGGACTGTATGACAAGAAAGAATTCTACTATATCTGTGGGAAGAAGGGAATTTTTTTGTAAAATATTCATAAATTTTTTGTAAATATTCGTGGATATTGCACAGTTGAAAGGGATATTTAACCAGATAGAGTTTTTACTTTTTCTCTTAAATTTATTGTGTGAGTGAATATAGGGTATACTTTGATTACTATTATTTCCCAGGACAATATTATTATTATGATTGGTAGTTCTTTTTGTTGTGGAATACTTTTTATTTATATCATTTACTTCGCCATTACTATTTACTAACACAGGTTTACCACTAGTGTTAGCATGTAGTCTACTATTAAAATGTACTTTATTATTTTTCTTATTAGTTAAAATCTTAGGTATATAGGGTGGCTTTTTATTTGGTCCATCATCACTACTAATTAAGTTATTAGGCTTGTTATTACATCTATGATTATTATTATTATTATTATTATTATTATTATTATTATTATCTATATCAAGAAGAGATGGCCTACCAAGACTAAGGAAAGAAATTTTCTGGTCAAATCCAGCTTTAGATAAAGCTACATTATAGTAGTTTGAATTAGAATTAAATATATCAATATTAGAAGATAATCTAGTAATTCTCTCAGAAATACTTTTAACTATAGAATTTAATACATTTGGTGGGTGATTAAATAATCTATTTACATATCTAGTAACTTCATTCTCTTTTCTAAATTAGGGTACTATAATCTAGCGTCTATGTTAAGAGTGGCATCTAAAAAAATTAACAATCTTAGTACCATATTCATGTAATATTTAGGTTGAAACTTCTAAAAAATTTTCCAATTCTCATTCTTATTCTTTCAATGAACGATTTATTATTACTAGGGATGATGAATAAAGCATCATCCCTATATAGACCCTATATATATATATATATATATATATATATATATATATATATATATATAATTTGTGTCAAGGACCTATAATCCTTTAACGGGATGCTAGCATCCTAGTTCTCTGGTTTATACCAGTGTTCAATGAAAACTAAATATACTAGTTTTGCATTGATATATATATATATATATATATATATATATATATATATATATATATGTGAGGGACGACCGTGCGAACTCAAAAAGGAGATATGGTGACGAATGGAAAAACAGAGGACTCCTTTTATTTAAACGCGTCACACGGTCGAACACAAAATATATATATCATAGATGATATACATGATATGTTATGTTACGATAACATAGATGACCAGTAATGAAAGACCACAACCGTATTAGATGAATAACAGAGATATTTATTGTAGCGTTAGGGATGTATGTCTGTGTGAGAGTGTGAATGCGACATATAAGAACATAATCAAAGACAGGCCGTCATACAAAGAAAAGTGTGTATGTGAGTGATACATGTGTGTATGAGTGTTTACAGCAAATAGAAAGAGTCAATAACACGTGAACAATTATACCAGTTCTTTAGTACACTATAGGAAAAGTTCTGTATGTGAAAGTGAGGAAAGGCTGAGTGTGGCAGAGCTGATCACTAGTTGTGATGTCGTGGCATCGATGCCGGGCCGTGATTCTTGTTATACAGATGTTCGTCGCTGGCTGAGAATTTCTTGTCTGTTTAAGAACTCTTGTCTGTTTATTTACCGTGGTGAAGCTGAGTCACCTAACAGAATCGAAGAGAGAGATGTGCCGCGGAGGTTTGGTTTGGTGTACATAGTAAGTCGTGTTGACGCTGGTGGTGTAGAGGCTGTTTGGTAGTAATCGTGTTGGTCATGACGATGATGCTGGATAGTAGTCGTAGACTCTTTTTGCTGATGTGGCGACAGCGGTGGTCATCGTTGGCTGGACGAAGCTGTTGAAGTGGTCGCTGGAACTGCTGCTGCTGTCGTGTGGTACACGGAACAGTTCTCAAAGAGAAACTGGACCGAGACAAATTGTGGGGTATGAGTTGATCTATATATAGCGTTAAGAGGGCTCCCAGATGGCTTCAGAATTTTACTCTATCACGTGACCTTATTAGGGGCCGTGATTGGTCAGTTTGCGTTCTGGCGGGAAAGGTTCGAAGAAGTTGCCGATTCGAATAATAATCAGTCACGTGATGATAAGGAATGGGTTCTCTACTACGCTCGCATTTATTTATATTTAAATGAGAAGATTGTATGTAATGGCGATAGTAGTTTTGTATCTAGTGACGATAGGTAGTTTCACTACATATATATAGGTATTTAAAATATTTATGAATGAGAAACGGAAGAAAATGGAGAAATTGACATGCAGACATCAATTTATTTAAATATATTTTTTTTTTTTTAATGAAATTAATTTCATTATATGGTTTTTAATATTTTTGAATAAACTGATGTCTGCATGTCAATTTCTCCATTTTCTTCCTTTTCTCATTCATGTGTGTATGGGGGGGGGGGAGAAGCTTACTTCCCAACCACATGGTTCTGGGTTCAGTTCCACTGTGTGACCCCTAGAGCAAGTGTCCTCGATTATGGTCTCGGTCCAAGTAAAGCCTTGTGAGTGAATTTGATAGATGGAAACTGAAAGAATCCCGTCGTATATATATATATATATGTTCATATAATGATATCTCCACAGTGTATTGGTGAGATAAAACATGTAATCGTTACCAAAATAGCAAAAATTCGTCCAGAACAGTCTATAGTAGTCTCCTAATGGATCGATCTCCTTGGTTATATATCAAAAATTTAAATAAGAGTTTTGACGCTAATATCCATTTATATTAAAGTTTATTACCTATGTCAACATTTCTGTATAAGGTTAAATTCAACTCTCAATTCAAGTTAAATAAGTAAATTACCTTACACATCCTTGTAAAAATTAACACTTCCTTCTCCAAGCCTAGATTCGAAACCGAATCTAAGAATCCTCGGTCGTCCAAACCACCATAATCAACAGGCGCGAATACAGGTTTTCTTTGTCCTGTCAAAAAGTGATTGATGATCTCCCTTTAACCTTCGACCTCATAGATGTCAGGCGAAGTTCAACTGGACAGCAACTGACCTATTTAGGTACAAACTCTGCTGCAGTATGTCTGTCCTTCTAACTGCCACGATTCTTATAAATAGAGTGGTCAACAAGACACCAGGACAGACAGACGGAGACTGTGATGCGCACAGACTGACCAAGTGCTCTGCTACTATCAGGCAGAGATCTTTTTGCCGTGCCACTCAAGATGAAAGAACGAACACACACACACACACACACGAACATATGTAGTCTTCGGGTACATCAACTCCAGATGTATCCTGGTTCCATTTTTCTAGCAACTTGAAGCAAGTTGCCAAAATTGAATGTAGTGGAAAATATTATTTATTAACACCAGCAAAAAAAAAATGTTAATAGTTGAATCAGTTATCACTTTGTCATTTCACAGGCAAACACATACCTATCGCACCGACACTAAACAAAAACATACCACATTTTGGTGACTCCACTACATCCTCATATAAATGGATATTAGCGTCAAAACTCTTATTTAAATTTTTTATATATATATATATATATATATATATATATATATATATAGGTAATCTTCAAGTTTAGGGGGGTAAAAAAATAAATAAAAATATTCAAGGGAAGTAACTGAACGTCTTACTAGTATTCTCTGTACTACTCTGTTTATAAATAAATCACACACGTGATTGAATATCATAGTTTCTTATGAGAAATCGAAAATGCCTCGTGGAAGACCGGCTGCACAACATCTTATTGTTGCTGAAAACTAAATCCTCAATCTCATCTTATCTATATGAATTTCTATGGCGGAATTCAATCCCAAAAGAAAAAAACATTTGTTTATTTTTTGGCTGCCATTTCTGAAGTGTATAATGTTGAGTAGGTGAATTTCTAGAACTGCATGGTGACCCTCACTCGGCGAGGTCGTGTTCATTGAAAATAGATATATTTTAATGAAATTTTCTACACTGCAATATATTCAAACATCTGGAGCATAACTGTAGAAAATTTCATTAATAAATATCTATTTTTAATGAACACGATCTCATTGAGATCAGCATGCAGTCCTAGAAATTTATCTATTGAATTTCATTATCATTTCCATCGACAAAGTTCTCTCCATGCACAATTGTTTCTTTTCTACCTGTTGTTTTTGATTCCGTTCCGTCGGGTACTTCTGCAAACCATTTCGTTTCCGTTTTGGAAAAAGAAAAAAACATTTAAAACTTTTATAAGAAAAAATTCCGTTGTATGCTGTTTTAGAAAAAAAAAAAGAAAAAAAAAGCACGTGTGTGATTTATTATAAACAGCTAAAAGAAAACGGATAATAATGGTAAGTCGTTCAGTTATTTCCCTTGAATATTTTTATTTACTTTTTTTTACCCCCACTAAACTTGAAGATTACCACATATATATATATATATAATTTATATAAGGGCATTAACTATATAGTAATGCCTCACGCTTAGAGGGACTAAAAAAGTCAAAAACTACCAAAAAATAAGCAACATATTTACCGAAAGCGAGGGAATGCAACTTTTGACTTTTTTAGTCCCTCTAAGCGCGAGGCATTACTATATAGTTAATGCCCTTATATAAATTATATATTTATGGGAAAAAAACGATGAGTTTTTTTCCTTATGGGTTTTTTTCACGCTGACTATTTGATAAATTCTAATAAAGATTTTATCCTATATTATATTATATTATATATATATATATATATATATATATATATATATATATATATATTTGTGTGTATGTTTGCCCCCCACCATCATTTGACAACCGATGCTGGTGTGTTTATGTCTACATAACTTAGCGTTTCGGCAAAAAAAAAAGAGTCCGATAGAGGAAGTACTAAGCTTACAAAGAATAAGTCCTGGGGTCGATTTCTTCGACTAAAACCCTCTAAGGCGGTGCCTCAGCATGGCCACGGTCAAATGACTGAAACGAGTAAAAGAATAAAAGTATACGCGCGCGCAAGTGTGTGAGATTTTGTGGCTAAGTGCATACTCTGCTTAATTTCTGACATGGGGAATGGAGATACCTCCGTAGATGAAGATTCTAGATGGTATGAGCAGTTAACTAAAACTTTCTACTTCCAAGATCAAAACCCTATGTTAACCGTTGCCTTTCGTGATTCCGGTATTGAAAAAATACATAGTAGGAACGATTTGATTAATTACAACCTCATCCTTAAATTTAGGGGGTTTTACAACAATATTTTAATTATTTTTTATATTATTCACTCTGTATTGAGTTAAAGACGTATAATTCATTACAACGAATCCAGGTAAAAAAAAAAGTCATGGAAAAGAAGTCACAGGGATTTTGTCCGGGGCGGGGTTGTCCAAGGGGGATTCCATAAATTAATTGACTTTATTACCGGTCACCATTACAACAACCCTATCACTTACTTCATCGTCTCTAATGATACAGGGGTAAAACATAATCATGTTCTAAGAATAATAAATACAAAAAAAAATTATTAATACAATTATCATCGTTATTTCTCCTAGCAAACTAGTAACAAACTCGCAATACAAGTAGCTATATTTTCAGCGTCACAGAAACTTTAGAGAGAAGGTTATTACGATCAGACTTTTGTTAAAACTATTAGGGATGTAAATAAAACGATAGCTGCAAGCTAAAAGAAGAGGAAATAGAAGTTTCTCTTCAAAGCAATTTGAAAGAAGTGAATTACGATAATAATAATAATTTTGAAAGACCAAAAAAAAAAATGTGAAGTTATGAAAAGTTACCTGATTTCTTTGTATGTAGGACAGTTCTGTATGTCTCATAGACATGCGTAGATAGACAACTACACGCGCAAAGGTAGATTACAGCACACCTGTAAAAGGAAGTTTAAAACAGTCAGTCACCAGCATAAGTCGGCTACGCTGTACATATGGTGGCAGTAATGGTTTATATCTAGCTTGTTTGTTTGGTGACTACAGTTGTTGCTGGCACTCCGTCGCTTACGACGTCGCGGGTTTCAGTTGATCTGATCAACGGAACAGCCTGCTCGTGAAATTAACGAGCAAGTGGCTGAGCACCCCACAGACACGGGATATTCAGCGTGACACAGTGTGACAAGGCTGACCCTTTGAATTACAGGCTCAACAGAAACAGGAAGAAAGAGTGAGAGAAAGTTGTGATGAAAGAGTACAGCAGGGTTCGCCACCATCCCCTGTCGGAGCCTCGTGGAGCTTTTAGGTGTTTTCGCTCAATAAACACTCACAACGCTCGGTCTGGGAATCGAAACCCGCGATCCTATGACCGCGAGTCCGCTGCCCTAACCACTAGGCCATTGCGCCTCCACGGTGACTACAGTAGTGATAAAACATATTGGGCGACCTTTCGTTTTGACCCGCAGAACTGTCATTGGATCAACTGGTTGCTTGTTGATTTCCGTAATTTTTTTTTATTTACTGGGTTATGCACGAACATAACTCAGCTACCATTTTGTGATGATGGTGGTGTGGCCCAGGTTTATATCTTCCTTGAAGTGTATTTACCTTTTGACGGGTGTCTTTGTGTAAATTTTTTTTCTTCTTAACAATGCTTGTAGTGATGATGGTGAAATTATAGTGGAAATTTGAAGTTATAAGAAGTAACACAATTTTAATTTAATCTTCCTATTTGCATGTTCATACACACATATATAAATACACACCATTGAGATGTGCTTTCCCACATCATTTGGTTGAGGAACATGTAGTGATCTCATTTAGGTATAGAGTAAATTCAAACCAGAATCTATCAATTTCCCTTAACATTTCAACAGCACTTTTCTTACAGAGAAACAATGGTTGACAGCAAGTTACACTTAATATATGGCTTTGCTAAACTGATTTATGTCTTTACCACTTGACCCTCTTGACCTCTTCAAGGCCATAAAAAGTTAAAATTGAGCTAACAGGTACCCCCAACGAAATCTATTGTTCTCAACAATATGTCTCTCTTTCTAACTAACTTTGTATCATCAATAATATTAATATGCCAATTTGTTTTTTTGTACGTACCTGCCGCATGTGTCACACTTAAAAGAAAGAAATTGTTGAAAGAAATTTTGTTGTTTAAATTAAAAGTTTTTAACTAGATTTCTTGTAATCTCTGAAAGAGATTTGAAACCACCACCTATGTATTGTATTACCACTTCTCAACACCCATGCCTACTGGGCTACCGAAGCAGCAATTATCTTAATCAGAAAATTAAGATACTTAAATCTGACTCATGTGTCGAGCAAGGGAGAGAAGAAATGAAAGAGAAAGAGAGAGAGTGAGAGAAAAAGGAAGAGAAAGATGACGGTATGAAACTGTCTTTTCGGAGTGGCTGACTATTTGAATGCCTTTCTAGGATTGGATAGAAATTGACCCCAGGCCCAACCAACCACACACACACATACAAACACATTTGTTTTAGGTCTCCTACCCATTTGAATTCGGCCATACACCAGATAACATGGTAAGTCTTATGTTCCGAAATTATACCTCAGCTAAAAAAAACATCTTTTGGCTTTCGAATACAACTGTAGCGAACTCTAGTGAACTTTCTCTCTCTATTATATAACAGACATACAAACCTAGCAGGTAATAGCTAACCTTTGGGGCTGTTTTGGACCCCATTGTGTCTACCACTCTGATTGGTTGGTATTGGTGCAATTTATCTCTTACTTTATCGTGCGCCAATATGCAACCCAACCAATCGCAGCCTTCAAATAAGTCACGTGAGACAGTTTGTTCCAAACAAGCATTTGAGCCTACATGTCAGCTATAAAAGCTCACCCCTTCTTAGGCTCAGCGTCAGTTGGTTCCAGACCAAGTCGGTGAGCTTTGTAAAGCCGAAAGGGTGTTGGTAGTAGTTTCTTTGACGTGAGTTCGAATTGTTACACACTGTTATTATATATTTGTTGTAGGTCTCCCCGCACAGGAGAACCAAGATTCGTTGAATTGTTTAAATTGTTAAATTGTTGATTTTTTGTTGCTGCGTTCTGCCTGTTTTTGAAAATTGTTTCTTCTCCATTATGGGTAAAGTGGTAAAAAGAGGAGAAATGGAACGTGTCGCAAGTTATGTGTCCGCAACTACACAAGGTATTACGACCAACACCCTTGAAGTTCGTGAGATAAAAATAGAGACAAAGGAATGGAAAAAAGGAAACAAATTGTTACAAAAGGAAGGGACCAGTTTAAAGCTGACCCCACCAGAAGAAGTGACGAAGAATGTAACAAGGAAGACAGTTGTGTACAGGACATTATCAACCGCTACCAAGAAAATAGAGATTGCTCCAGTAGAGGCAATAGAGGAATGTCTAGGTGAAGTGAGAGGGTTAACCACCTACTATACACGTGGAAGAAAATACGGCACAGTGGAGGTTAGGTTCTCCAGTGAGGAGGCTGCTATTAACCACTCCACTGAGCCAATAAGGACACAAGAGTGGCTGCTGCTGTCGATGTACTGTGGAAAACATGTTGCCAGAGTGAGAGTCGGCAGATCGAAGAGGCATGGCTGGTGGCAGCAGTCATGCATGAAATGGAGGAAGATGCAAGAATTCTGAAGATAACCAGAACGAAGGAAGTTAATTGTTGGGCTATGGCATATAAATGGTAATTCAAGTTGGGTTAAAAGACTCATATTGAATTGTAGAAGAGATTCTTCTACCAGAAGACATTATGCTAAGAGTGGTGGTAGATGGAATACCTCCAATATGCTTTCTATGTAAACAAAAAGGACATATGAGAGCAAAGTGCCCTCAGCAAGAAAGTGAAGTAGAGGAACGACAATGCGAAGAGGGGTCGGAAATGAAGGAAAATAAAGAGGAGACGTTTAATGTTGTAAAAAAGCGAAAGAGAAAAGAGCGGATAAACTCTCCGACAGAGAATCAAAAACAAAAGAAGGAAGTAGAGGAGAAAATAGAGGAGGTACAGAGGAACTGGTCAGATACACTAGCAGAAGTATTGCAACATAGAGTGGAAGATATAATCGTGGACGATTATGGGTATGTACAGATGGAGGAACCAAGGAAAATGAATAGCCCGGACAGTCCAGGTCAGGAGCGTAAACCTGTAAATACTAATAAGAAAAAATGGCATGTAGTAACATAAGTGAAAAGTACCACCATAGAGCGGAAAATAACGAAATTCAAAGGTGCCATTAGGATTAAATTACCAGCTGAACATTACCCGGAACACATAAAGGGAGTGGTGATTGACAAGGAAAGATATAAAAAGTTGAAAGAACTATTTGTAGATGAAGTGAACCCTTTGGGGAAAGAAATTGAATTTGAAGAACTACCGAAAGTAGTTACATACGAGGAGTTAACACTTCTAAAGAATGGTAAGAGAGGAGTACTTTAAAAGAGGAAGGAAAAAAAGAAATAGACTTTTTAACAAAGGAGAAAAAGAAAAGGAAAAAAGGAAATAGACTTTAAAAAAAAAACAGGAAAAAAAGAAAACTTTCATAACTTGTATATATTAACAGTTAAATGATCCTGCTTGAGAAGTGGGGTTCAATGCAGCCATTTCATTGTCATCGATTTCATTATACATTTTATTCATCTTCATTCGTTTTATGTTTTTTGTCCCCACCGTGGTGTTTTGTCTGTCCTTGTGCTGTCCCCATTTTGTTATGGCCTGGGTGCCAAATAAAGAAATCAGTTGGTTCCTGACTTTCTAACCACTGATCACATTGCAGCGACCCCCATCTTCGTTGACACCACTGATGTCTCTCACCAACGTTGCCAACATCTACACAGCACCAACACACTACACTGGTTCCTACACATCGCTGTTCGTGAGCTTCTCACCAGGATTAACAGCTAACACACAACCCATGCAGATGCCTGTAGATATATGAACAAATGTACATCAGCCACTTCATTCAGCTTGTGTATATATATACATGTGACCACAATAAACATATTTAAAGTCACCAGCCTTGTGTTTGTATATTCTTCATCAGGGTCTACTACCAAACAACATTACAACCTTCTGAGCGGAGTCTCATTAGATGACACCACAACCTATAACATTTAAAGTGATGTGGCCACTAACCATCTAAAGTAGTGACCACAACGTGAAAATGAACATATCCTGCTAAAGTGGTAACCCCGACACCGACACAGTATGATGACTACAACATTCCAGACCACTAAACCAACTGAAATGGTGAGATGACACAGCACACACTACATGCCCGTCAACTTACCGATTGCAGACCCTACATCTTCCTTCACGAGACTCAGGTCATTCCTTGCTGACCTACCACCAATGCGTCCTTGTGACCAGTCTATTTCCTCTGCAGTACCTCCAGATATTTCTACCTGGACTCACGTGCTTGTAAGAAATGATGCCATCAAGGGACCACTCACACCTCTCTACACTGGACCCTTTCGCACTCTTAAAAGCACACCTAAACTGTTCACTGTGGACATTCATTGAAAAAGTGTCAACGACAACCTGCACCATCTAAACAACTTTTTCTTTCTCTTTCTATATTTTTTGTTAAGTTACAAATTTTCTGTTTTGGTCACGATTTTTCCCGTTTCTTCTTTTTTTTTCTTTCTTATATCGAGTAATGGACTAAAGCATTTAAAAAAGAGAATAAAATTCATAGACCCGAACAAAATCAAAAATCTATTTTTTCCATTTCCTTAATACTAACAAGATCATAATATGAGAGAGATTTGGCTGTTATTTCTAGCAAATTGAACAACCACACAGAGTTGTTCAATTGGCTCATTTGTTGAAGTGTGTAAGTAAACAAAAACTAAAAGACACACACACATATATATGAATGTATGTGTGTATATGCGTGTGTGCAATAATAAGTGTCGCATGATAGAAATAAACAACTTTCTCTTTCTGTATTTTTTGCTAAGTTAGAATTTCTCTGTTGTGGTCAGGGTTTGGTGGAGATGGAGTATATGTAATCTGGGTATACCCCCACTTTTAAATTTTGTTTTTTTTTACGGAATCCTATGTTTCAGACCATGGAGAATCCGATTCTGAAAAAAAAAAATTTTTTAATCTCAATTTCAAAATTTCGATCCCCCCCCCCGGTTTTTATATAGATCCACAGGGTAAACCTAACCCTAACTCAAACCCTAACCCTAACCCTAACCCTGACCCTGACCCTAACCCTGACCCTAACCCTAACCCTAAACCTAACCCTAACACTAGTTTTGTGAGATTTGGCTGTTATTTCTAGCATGTAAATAGCCTGCTTGGTGGGGGGGGGTTGAAATTTTTCAAAAAACTTTTTTTCAGAATCGGAATCTCCATAGCCTAAAACGTGGGATTCCGTAAAAAAATTAATAAATAAGGGGGGGAAAGGTTCAGATTACATATAGTCCATCTCTACCCAGGATGTTTTCCAATTTGTTTCTTGTATCAAGCAATAGACAAAAGCATTTAAAAAAATTAAATTCGTAAAGCCGAACAAAATGAAAAATATTAATTCTATTTTTCCCCTTTACTTTTTACATTCCTACAATATAGTTAATTATCGTATCCTATATCCATACTGTGTCCTTGCATATTAGGTGAGTATTTCAGAAATATTTTCACTTTTTAAACAAAAACTGTCTAATACATTCGTATATGTTTTTTAATTGAAACACTCTGAATCATTTTGGAGATTTATTGTTTTAATAAGAAGTTTTAAAATACAGATAATCACGAGGGACGCAGCATAAGAGAGTCATCGTAGAAGGAGAGAACAGTTGCGCAAGGAACAGCGGGAAGAAATAAGGAATCAAAATCGTACGAAGCTAAGACAAAGAAGAACCAAAATAATCCAAGAGGTGAGGGAGCGTATCCTACGGCATAGGAAGGAAAGAAATCAGCAAAGGATAGAACAAATGAGCTAGGATCTATGAGAATTGTATTTTCAAAATAAGAGAGATAGAAATCAACAGTATCGAGAATATATGAGTCAAAAGCAAAGGCAGCTGTACTTAGAAAATATGAGAAGCGGAGTTCAAGAAAGAAAAGAACATATGAAAGGCAGAATTACCTTCAAGATATGAGAAACAGAGTTCAAGAAAGAAGGGAAAATATGGAAGAAGATGAAACACAGAATTATCTTATGACAGACAGAGCTCAAATAAGAAGACGGAATATAATAAAAGAACAACAAAATTCTCGGTTTACGATTGATGAGATGAACGTAGTATGCCCACACTGTCATGCACGCAGATTTCCGCAGGAAGCATTTAATTGCTACCGTAATGGTAAGGTTTCCAAAAATATCCTGACCAATTAAAACAACTTTTGGAGAATACCAACAGTGAAGGAATGAATTTTAGACAGAACATTAGAAACTATAACTCAATGTATTCGTTCCCCTCATTTGGAACCAATGTTACACGACCTCCTGGTCGTGGCCCTGTTGCAATATACTTTTCTGCCATAGGCACAAGTCCTGAAATTTTTGTGGGGAGGGGCCAGTCGATTCGATCGACTCCAGTACGCAACTGGTACTTAATTTATCAACCCCGAAAGGATGAAAAGGCAAAGTCGACCTCGGCAGAATTTGAACTGAAAACGTAAAGACAGACGAAATACCGCTAGGCATTTCGCCCGGCATGCTAACGATTCTACCAGCTCGCAGCCTTTAACTGTCACAATATAGAAACATTTCTCTAGGCACCAGCACACAATTTACAGATGTTTACATTTTTTATATTCTCCGTGAATTTTTCACGGGCCCAGTTAGTAATTATAAATACAAGAACTCCGTAAGCCAAAGTCGGTTAGTGAGAGCAACCGACAAAGAGGAGGCTGACTGGCTCAAACGAAATGCTGTCTCGACTGAAGTAACTTCACAGAGTGACAACTATGGATTTAACCAGCATAGAAGTTGTCTCATCCCACCCTCTCACTTTCATTAGCTCAATTTCTTTTCTCTGCAACATTACCATATCTCTCTCGGCATAACTACAGAGTTGTACCCCTCAGACTTTTGGAAGGTCATAACTTTCAGAAAAATTAATATTTTTTTATGAAATTTTCTATGCATATAGTATTTACTATGTAGATTCCGAATATACAAAAATTTCCGGTGAAAGTGTTTTGGAATGGGGGTGGGGGACAATTTTCGGAAATTCCAACAGAATCCACTTAAATTCCTCTTAACTTCCAGGAAAATGAATATTTTTTCGTGAAATTTTCTACAAATATACCTTGATGTATGTACATTTCGAGCATGTAGGAATTTTGAAGGAAACAACTGCAGGTTATTTTACAGAGGTGTTCCCCACTCGGTGATGTTTCGGAGCAAGTCGTCCATAATTGTTTCATTTTTCTCTAGTATGTGCGTATGTGCATCCGTAGATTTCTAATGAAGTAATATACGCTGCTTCTGTTCTCTTCTACTTCTCTACTAGAAATGTTTACTTTGGAATTTACTTCTATTGAGAAAAAAAATCGTGTGCATGTTATTTTTAACGTAAGTTTTCTTATGACGGCTTCTCTTCACTGTCTATTACTTGATTAGAAATCTACGGATGGTACAACTGGGCGGGTACACCTCTGTAGTTATGCCATCTCTCTCTATATACTACTATGAAATCGTGTACACACATATACAGGCCGAAATTAACTTTCTTTACCTCACATGCTTTTCCACTTATATTATTACACACACCTGCCCGTCGAGGCATGGCATTATATTAAGTAACGGTAAACAAACAAAAAATAGAATTAAACATCAACTTTGATCACTGTTTTTCTTTCATCTTACACATCTGCAACATCAACACCTGTTACAATTGGTAACTGCTAACAATCAACATATAAAATTATGCATTACCGTTACAACTGGTCACTCCATCTAAAAAGAATTGTTGCCTTCTGAAGCTACATTAGATGCTATCTTTTTCTTACTGACACAACTTAAAAAGAACCCGCTTTTCTGATACTGCGTGTTCCATTACGTCATCACATACATATTTGGTGAGCCGAGCTAAAGAAATACGGCTTTCTTTTCAACCGCCTTTTACTTTGCTCCAACAGTCGTCATACCAAACGAAAAGAATGACAGCATTCGTCAGCGCCAAAATACACCTTTATCAACTCAATGTACAGCCTCAATCTAACTTCATGTCATCCACTGATAATCAGATTCCACAGTTACAATTCAAGTTCCACAAATACACTCCACTTTTGTCAAACCACAACTCTCGCTCCACTTGTTTACAGAACGTGGGATCTTTTCCCTTTGAACAGCACATCGAGAAATTAATTTTTTGTAACTAAACACTTTCAAACTTCGAACACTGGTAGAATGTGTCATATAAAACATCTTTTACTCTTAGTGCCGTTGAGAAAAGTTTATATTTTCAAAGTTATTTTGTGTTAAAGTTGTTGTATTTCCGTAATTTCAACCAATCAATGACGTGTATTCAGCTGAATAAAATTACTGCTGTTGTTTGTCAACAACAACTATCGGCGGTGTATATTTCGTTTGTCACTGTTATTTATAATATTGTTTGTATGTTTGTACTGGTTTTAGCTTTCGGGTTTTAGGGTTAGGGTTAGGGTTCGGGTTTTAGAGTTAGGGTTAGGATAGTGTTTTAGGGTCTGGGTTAGGGTTTGTAAGATGATAAATATTGGTTGGCACTGGAAGGGTGCCACACAATTCCTTACATAAATGTTAGAGGAAATTAGCAGAACAAAAAAACATCCGAACATAAAAACAATCCTTTTATTCTGTATGTACAAAAATGTACACCTCGGAACAATCAGTAGCCAGGTTTGGTGTGGAAGCAGCAAAGTCAGAGTGAATCATACTTTGTGAAGGCAGGTCAAATACCGAGCTGGTCAAATAACGGTCAGCAGCAGAGGCGAACAGAGAGCTGCTGAGAACACGTCCGCCTAGTTCAGGGGCTGCGTCTCGAGTCTGAGATACTAGAGAACTCTGCTGCTGCTGGTTTTCTGTGCATGCGCATCAGGGACCTTTCGGCAGGCGTTCCAAAAGGTTCCAGGGTTTTAGGGTTAGGGTTAGGTTTTTAAAGTTAGGGTTAAGGTTAGGGTTTTAGGATTAGGGTTAGGGTTAAGGTTGGGGTTTTAGGGTTAGAGTTAGGGTTTTAGGATTAGGGTTAGGGTTGGGGTCTTAGGGTTAGAGTTGGGGTTTTAGGGTTAGGGTTAGGGTTGGGATTTTAGGGTTAGAGTTACGGAAAAATGTGAAAAATGAAGAAATTGGAGGAGGGGCAAAAATGTCTTTCCGAGAATAGTAGCTGAAAAACGGAAAAAAAAAACTAAAAGCAGTAGAAATGCATGAACAATTGTGGTGGTGCCATGAAGTAAACATGCTTCAGATACACTTGTTTATTCATACAAACATAACTGAGATGAAATATGTCATAAATAACAGTGACAAACGATATATACACCACCGGAAGTTGATGTTAACAAACAACAGCAGTAATTTTATTCAGCTGAATACATGTCATTGATTGGTTGAAATTACCGAAATACGACAACTTTAACACAAAATAACTTTGAAAATACAAACTTTACTCAACAGCACTATGAGTAAAAGATGTTTTATATGACACATTCTACCAGTGTCTGAAGTTTGAAAGTGTTTAGTTACAAAAAATTAATTTCTCGATGTGCCGTTCAAAGGGTAAAGAGAATGCGTTACACAAAGCACTATACTGCGATGCATTTCACTACAATGAAACCCTGCCGACACACAAAGAATCCATTGACCAAGGAAGCTCATAAATGTGGCATTTCGACAGCTGCCTGCCTAGAAACTAACTGGAAGAAAT
Source organism: Octopus bimaculoides (assembly GCF_046866305.1). Lineage (NCBI taxonomy): Eukaryota > Metazoa > Mollusca > Cephalopoda > Octopoda > Octopodidae > Octopus > Octopus bimaculoides. The sequence goes on from NC_142943.1 coordinate 22,049,772, forward strand.
TACGGAAGCCCGCACATGCAACGTCTCCGGCACACACACGTTTTTCGTCTCGTCCTGATGTACAGACCCTGTATTTTCTACGAACTTCTGCACGAATATAAGACTTTCATATAGACTCTCAACAACTTTTTTCTTTGCATACACATTTTGTTTTCCTCACTTTTCAGCAGTAGACTTTTAAGAAAGGACACTTTTTTCAGCTAAGTTTATCACTTTTGTTTACTCATTTTTCTACTGTTCATTTCTTTTACTGCAGCACACAATGTTCATACATGTACCTGCATGCTAACACTGTCACATTCATGCACCACACCATACCTTTCTCGCTTATTTCACATCCTCTCTATGCCCTTGTAGACACAACTCACCTCTGTAAGACTACATGCCTGTCATGTATACATAGAGAAAGTTATTTGTCCTTTACAACATGCCAGCACACCTCACTTTCACTTTCAAAGCATTTAATACCTCAATCACTGGCTTATTCAACACTGTATTTGTAATCAATGCTGCCTCAGCCTTGCACCTAGTTACGCACATGCATGCATCTTTCCTTGGTGTCTAGCCTCGCTCACACTTTTGCATACACACGCAACTCAATGATGTCTTGACTGCCTTCTTTTCAACCTGTCTGTGCCCACTCAGCTCTTTTCCTAAATCAATGCACGTTGGATGTTCACATGCTCTGCACTCATGTTTAGACATAACTTTTTTCTGTTAGATTACTGTTTGGTCACATAATAAACGGAGAAAAGTTACCTGTCTTGCACAACATTCCAGCATACCTCACTCGTTCTTCCTAACCTCGGCAATTACCCACGACAACAGCACCAGACACATTTCATTTCTGAAAAACCTTCAAGACATTTCATACAGCAATCCTGCAAGAAGATCTACAATATCATGGATTGAGAATACACTCACTCACTCACCTGAGCTTATTTTGCAGTAAATTTTGATAAGTGCACCTGCATTTGTGTATACACCTGCATGCATGCGCTAACTCATTCCTGTACTGCCCAGTCACTGACTGCACATATTTACATGCAATGCAACACCGCTATTCGGACCTATCCAAATAGAAAATTGTTCCATATACACTTCAATGATCCTCTCTCCTGATATGCAAAATTTTTCCTCAGCCATGCATTTCTTTCTTTTCCTGGATCATTTGTTTCTTTTTCTCAGAAGTTCTCTGGAGGAGAAATGATGTAGTGACTTCATTTAGGTATAGAGTAGATTTTAACCAGAATCTACCAATTTCCCTTAACATTTCAACAGCACTTTTCTCACAGAGAAACACTGGTTGACAGCAAGTTACATTTAATATATGGCTTTGCTAAGCTGATTTATGTCATTACCACTTGACCCTCTTGACCTCTTCTAGGCCATGAAAATTTAGAATTGAGATAACAGGTATCCCCAACGAAATCTATTGTTCTCAACAATATGTCACTCCTTCTAACTAGTTTTGTATAGTTATAAATGCAAGAACTCAATAAGCCAAAGTCAGTTAGTGAGAGCAACTGACAAAGAGGAGGCTGACCGGCTCAAACGAAATGCTGTCTTGACTGAAGTAACTTCACAGAGTGACAACTATGGAATTAACCAACATAGAAGTTGTCTCATCCCACCCTCTTGCTTTCATTAGCTCAATTTCTGTTTTTCTGCAACGTTACCATATCTCTCTATATATACTACTATGAGATCGTGTACACACATATACAGGCCGAAATTAACTTTATTTACCTTGCATGCTTTTCCACTTATATTATTATACACACCTGCCCATCAAAGCATGGCATTATATTAAGTAACGGTAAACAAAAAATTGGTGTCAACATCAACTTTGATCAGTTCTTCTTTCATCTTGCACATCTGCAACATCAACACCCGTTACAATCAACATATATCATTATACATTACCATTACAACTGGTGACCCCCGACTCAAAAGAATTACTTCCTTCTGATGTGACAAGAGCCATTGCATATCGTTACAACTATCATAACAGGTACCATTACAGACACATACGTCCTTATAAACACACTTTCAATACATACTGATCCACGTATTTTATTTTTCAGTTTTTTTTCCAGGTCCTTTCTGAGTATAGTTTTCCTGTTTCCATATATGTAGGTTTTGACTTTTAATTCATCATTAGTATTATCATTAAACAATGACGATAAACCTGCAAGGAAGTAGTTTTTTTTTGTTTGTTTTATTTTGATATTGTTTTTTATGAAGAGATACCTCCTTCATCATTTCAGCATGCCACTGCTCATCTCAGTAAGGGAGTTGATGGGGTGAGTTTGACATACAAACAAAAGCATTTGCCTGCTCACATGCAGAACAATACCTCTCTCTCTCTCTCTCTCTCTCTCTCTCTTTGATAATGAGCAAGGATCCAAAATGTTAAATTCTTCTTTCTTAGTGGCAAGGAAACTCTTTATGGCAATGCTATTAGGTTGGGATGATTAATGGTTAGTGAAGTTGAACTTGGCTGTGTGCTATTCCTCCAAAATAAGCAGACCCATCTTTTCTGTTTCATTCATAGTTTTTGAAATTTTAAAATCAACTGAAAACTTTCAAATTTAGTATATTGATGTTATTTTCACACAGAATCTGACTTTGTTATTCACTTGTTTCAGAAAAATTTTAGAAAAATGTTATTGAGGCTTAAACTTTGATTATTTTTACCCAATTATAAAACAAGATTTGAAAGCTGGCATTTTGTGCATGATGACAACATTACAACTATAAAACATTCAACGACAGAAGTTTTAATAAATTTTAATGAATAAAGTCATATGAAATGTTGGAATAGGCATGAAAACAAAATAAAAAGGTAAAATCCTCAACAAATTTTCTTTTATCTTTTTTCGAAAAATTACAATACATTTTTTTGTAGTGAAAATTCAGAGGCCCATGTGTTTTCTACTTGCTGTGTGTGGGTACCATGTTTCAAGTTAATAAATTCAATACTGTGGATCACTATACTGTGTTGATTTTAACCATCAATTTACAGTATGTGAGAGTAGACCCTCCACAAGTCACTGGAAATTATGGTTCCTGGAAGAACCAACTGATGTATGCATTCTTCTTGTGTGACACAATTCCAACATGGCACCGCATAAAGAAAAACAGGTCTGGTCTTGTCACACATTCCTCCAAGAGCGCACTGCTCAGGTAATGAGCATTTTTCCTTGGTTGTATTTATGTCCTGAGAAAACTGTTTCATCTATCTCACCAATCTTCCCAGGACCACCTATCTATACAGGGTTGCAGAGCAAGTCCTCCACACATATTTCATGAACATTGTTGTAATAATCAACAGCAGTGCAATGGCTCATCCCCAGTTCTTCAACACCAAACCGGACTTAAGTCAATTCTTTAACCCATGAGTAAAGGGAAAAAAACAGTACAATCCTAAGTGCCACCTTCCAACTTTCTGACAGACACACACTTGTTGCATCTTTTTTAGAAGAACTACCAGTAAATTTTCCTATGAAGCATCTTCTTCATATAATGTGGTGTCTCTTTGTACATAACCCCCCCCCCCCCCAGCCTTTTAGAGATAACACCTTTCTCTTGCAAATAAGAAACTACTTCCTGGCAGAAATGTTAGCACACCAGGCGAAATGCTTAGCGGTATTTCGTCTGTCGTTACGTTTTGAGTTCAAATTCCGCCGAGGTTGACTTTGCCTTTCATCCTTTCGGGGTCGATAAATTAAGTACCAGTTACGCACTGGGGTCGATGTAATCGATTTAATCCCTTTGTCTGTCTTGGTTTGTCCCCTCTATGTTTAGCCCCTTTTGGGCAATAAAGAAATAAGAAACTACTTCCTCCCCAGTTTTCAATTTCTCCACCATACTCAAAAGCTTAAACAAGTTGGCTTCAGTCATGCTTCTACTCAGGGTGAAAAAGTTCAGGAAAACACAGTTAAAAATTATGAAAATGGGTTAGTGACAGGACAGCAACTGAAAATGTTTCTCAAAAAAACACAACTGAAGCAGACTATACTTTGACTAGTTACTATGGAAACAGGCACCAATATGTCTGTTTTTTGATTTGCTAAAATTACTCAAAATTTGAAAACTTTGAAAGTTATTAACTTTTTATTTATTAATTTATAACAAAAATGAATTTCTATAATTAGCATACAAAACTACATCAGTACACCAAATTTGGAACAAAATTAAAAGAACTGTAAACTGTGAACAAACAGAAAAGATTCGTCATTTCTCTGTCACCAAAAATCATCATGTTGATAGCTTGTTTAAATATCCAAGTTATCAAAGTGGAAGATTGGCTGCATTTTCTAAAGTCAGGTTATCAATATTGTGCTGGATGAATGTTGCTGGTCACCATTGTCACTTTTGTTGGATGAAGTTGATCTTTCCTCCCAAATGTTGCTGAAAAAATATTTATTTTTATAGAAATTACAATGTTTATGTTTTTACATATTTGCTTGCCAGTGGCATGTGTAGTTCAAAGTTACATTAAAAAATAGAAAAGATTAGCTTTGTGTGAAAGGCAGGAATAATGTTCTGCCCATCATAGTCAAAAATTACTTTAACCCAGAGCTGAGCTGCAACCAAGGAAACTTCTCTGTTTAAAGGGCTTGTTGTCTGTGCATCGAAAGTGCACCTCTGTGATTTGTTTATCCACGTTGTTGTTTACATAATCCCTTTTTCATAGGAATTACTGGAACATGATGGAACATTCCCTGATATGGGGTGATATTCAAGCAAGCTGATTGGTAAGTATTAGGGCATGTCACCTGATTTAAGTATGGTCTAATCCTAGTTACTAAAATTGTAAGGTTTCAATTCTAGGCATCATTATGAATTCTCCTATGCGCTAACTTTTTACTGACACAAACCTTTACCCATTTTCTCTTGAATCAGAATTTTACTTCATAGAAATAAAATTGTGAGGTGGGAGCAAAACAGAAAACAGTGAAAGGGAGATTAAATGGTTTCAAAGCCAAACAGACATGCAAATAAATAAAAAGATAAAGACAGACAGACAGATAGATGCATGCAGCTGAGGGTGGGGCAGGAGGGGAAATGCAGAAACCTAACAGAAAAATTAGAAAGTTGTTGATACTGCATGGAGTCCACCATCCAAAAGCTGATATTAACTGGTTGTACTTAAAAAGAGACCAGTATGGAAAGGGTTTAATTGGTATAGAAGAGTGTGTGCAGATAGAACAAAACAGCTTACTAGATTATTTGCAGAACAACACAGAAAAGTTATTAAAAGTAGTGAATAAAGAATGGGTGATCAAGACTGGAAAAAGAGAAAAAGACGAGAATGAAATTCAAAATGAACATGTTAAGCAGGTTAAAGAGAAACTTTTGCATAGTCAGTTTTGGAAAGCTACTGAGGATGTATATGGAGAAAAATCCTGGACTTGATTGAAAAAGGGGCAATAGAAAATAGAAAGGCCTTATTATAACAGCTCAAACTCAAGCAATGTAAACAAACAACCTGAGGAAATATGTATATGGGAAGACAATGCCTGAAAAATGTTGACTATGTAAAATTTAAGATGAAACAATGGCTTACATTGATTAAGAATGCCCCAAATTGGCCCAGGGAGAATATACAACATGGAGACATGATCAAGTTGCTTCTTCCATGCGTACTCAATCTGATTATCTTAAATGATTTCTACTAATGATTTGGGAAGCAAACATATTTACCATGTCCACTTTTGGAACACTTCCCATAGATATCAATATTTACTTTTTTGATTAGTATTTTGTAGTTTTTACACTCAAGTTTGAAATTTTGTCTCTTACAGTTTTAAGATAGTAACAAATATTTGATTCTATACACTATGATTCACTCATACAAAATTTGGTGTTGTGTTTAGTAAAAAAAAAGTCATTGTAATGATGGCTGGTGTTCAGATCAGAAGAGGAATCTTTCAAGGGAATAACCTCTTTTCTAACTTATTTGTAGTAGCACTGATTCCTTTATCAATTAAACTAAACAAAACAAAGGAAAAAATATTTACTGAGAAATAGTGAGGTCATCAAGAAACTCAGCAGATAAGATTTATTCCTAATAAGGTACAGAACTGAAATCATTGAGAAGAAGGATGAAATTACAATATTAACTGAAAGATGAGGGAGCAGTTCACAATATATAGAAGCATACATCTATAATCAAATGTGTATAAGTTATACCGGAAAAAAACAGAAGGGGTTTAGTGAGTGTTAATGAGTGTTGAACTAGAGAAAATAAGTCTAGGACTCTAGCAAGAAAAAAAAAGTTTGCCTTAATGAGGTGATAAATAAAAGAGTATTTACAGTCAGTAGAGCCAGAAAGAAAAAAGAGACAGGAAAATGAAAAAAAAGAAATCAAACTTTGAAGAAACAAAGTTTCAGGCTAGTTAAATGTATATTTATTGATTGATACAAAGTTTAGCTGCCTGTTGTCTCATAATAAAACCAACTCTGAATATTGATGAAATAACATTTATTTTTACCACAGTATATTTCAACATTTACAAAGTTACATAATAGTTTACTAGTAATGTATTGTGATGTACTCATAGCAAATGTAGGCTACTAATTAGTGTGGCAAGAGGTGAGGATATTGTGTTCATGGTATGTGCTTGGAGAAGTGCAGTAAAGATGAAGAGGTTCTTTTAAACACAAGCCAAACAGGGACCATGAATTATGTTCATCTGTCTTCTCTAAAATCTTCTCTAACTTCTGCACATGCAAACGTGGTGGGTCCTCGCCACCTCTACACTGATTCTGGTGTTCTTTTACTTTTATAACCTCCATTTACATTGGAACCTGTGGAACATGATAGAAAATTTTATATGGGGTGATATTTGTGCAAGCTGATTAGTTAATATTCAAATCACCTGACCTAAGTGTAGTTTGATCCTTGTCACAAAAGCTGTAAGGTTTCAATTCTAGGCTTCACTAGAGAAGTTCCATCCTGTGTTTTTTTCAAAATGACAAAAGAAGTGATGATAAAGAGAGCCGTCTTTGGTTAAAGAAAGGAGTATTGAAGAAAGAAATGAATTTAGCAGCACAAGAACAGATAAAATTGGATCAAGAGAATGACAGATAAGCAGGATTATTCACTTGACAGTAGAATGTGCAATGGTAGAAATGCATCAGTGTGTAAGAATGCTTATTTTTTCTTCTTCTATTGTATTGCTTTTGCGGATTCCCATGACTCCCTGTCACCATCCAATTCCATTATCATGAATTAGAATTGGGAACATGAGTCATAGTGAATCTTTCATTAGCTGATTATACAACCATGGGTGTGTTGCAGTTACTCTCTGGATAGAGCTTGGTGATCCTGACCATTGATTTTCAAGGACTCCTCCGCTCAGCATCAATGTAAGAATCACTGTTGACTCAGTTGAACTCTTCCACTACCTCTTCACAATTCATTATGCTGCAGTCCCATAACTTTGTCGTAACCCTGGCAGGGTGGTGAACGGGTGCTACACCTTGTCAAAGGGCAACCTGTAACTACGCTTTGGTTGGCCTGAGGCTATAGTAAAATATCTCAGATCTTTTCAAAATACCTGCATATCCTAGCACAAAATAAATACAAAAATTGTAGGTATGATAAAATTATTGTAATAATTCATTGAAATTTTATGTAAGAGATTTGTTTTTGTCTGCACAGGAAAGAGTTATGACCATTTTGTGGAAACAGGAATGAAAGTTCACAAAAACAATGAAACTAGGTTGTATTGAGACTTTCTGATACAAACTGAGAGGAGAATAGAATACAAAAGGCTAGATGTTGTAGTTGTTGATCAGAAGAAAGTGTGTCTTGTAATCAACATGGCATGACCATTTGATACCAGAACTAAGAAAAAGGAAAAAGTAAAGTATTGAAATACAAAATTCCCAAATGTTGAGACAAAGAAGTTCACAAAATCAAGACCCTGCCAATTATCAATGGTTTTCTTGAGAACTGTGATGAAGTATTTGAGAGCAAACCCAGGAAAATTAGATCTTAACCTTGGAGTTGATGCAGTGCACTTAAGCTGTTTATCTACATGAGCAACAATTATCTAGAAAGTTCTTGATAAAAAGTAAAGAAAGATATGGACAGCATAAAAGAACTTTTAAAGAAGAGATCCTAGACCACTGGTTTTGGTTCAATAGGCAATGACATAATGTGGAAACCCATACTATCCCACTCTCTTCCTTAAATGCTATATACCTTCAACTACAGCAAGTATACACATGTAAAGTGGCTGCCCATGCAGCCTGTACACCATGCACACCATTGTCAATAGGAAGCATAATTAAATTGGTTACAACATCAATACCATGCAACAATAGATATTAATAATAATAATAATAATAATAATAATAATAATAATCTGTTCTACTAAAGACACAAGGCTTTAATTTTTTTTCCAATGGGAGAGGGAGGGTGCTAGTCAATTACAATGATCCCAGGTGCTTAACCGGTACTTATTTTATTGACTCCAAAAGGATGAATGGCAATGTCGACCTTGGTGGCATTTGAACAAAGAATGTGAAGATGGACAAAATTCCACTAAGCATTTTGCTCAGTGTGCTAACAATTCTGCCAGCTTGCTACCTTCAATAATAATGATAACTAGCTGGACCCATGAAAACTTCATGAGAAATATAGAAAATGTAAGCATCTGTAAATTGTGTTCTGGTGCCATGAATAATGCTTCTATATTGTGATACAGAATATAGAAAGAAGTGTAATACTAATAACTATATAATACAACCAAAATATCTCAGTTACACAAATGTAAACAGAATTACCATTTAGCCTTAAAATGCATCGTACATATTCAGAGAACCTTCTTGGTTTCATGGTACAGAATGTTCTTCTGGTATTCTTTTATTCTTTTACTTGTTTCAGTCATTTGACTGAGGCCATGCTGGAGCACCACCCTTTAAATGAAGAAATCGCCCCCTTGTAAGCCTGGTGCTTATTCTATCAGCCTCTTCTGCTGAACAGCTAAGTTATGGGGATGCAAACACATCAAAATTGGTTGTCAAGCGATGGTGGTGGGTGGGACAAACACACACACATAAATATATATATACTCGGAGTTTTATCATGGCTACCAAATAATTGTCACATATTATATATATATATATATATAGGAAAATAAAAGATGATAATAATAATAATTAATTCGTTTTATTGGCCACAAGGGCTAATATCAATTAAAAACATGTAAGGACAAAGACAGGACGAAGGTTACAAAAGGTTTTGTCCGAAAAGGTAGGAAAGTTCGTCTAAACAGAGGAAGAAAACAGAGAAAGATATAACAAATAAATAGATAAATAAATAAATAGAACTCCCAAAGGGGAGGCACTTCGAAAAAGGAAAGGTTACACGTGGAAAAACCCATAAAACCACGGGACCCTGGTCAGAAAAAATAAGAAAGGGGTATAGAGCCCTTTCTCCTTTTACATTACCTTTTTTTTTTTTTTTCTACAGGTGTATTCTCAGAATTGGTCCGTTTATACTGGCCATTCTTCCAACAGTCACCCATCTTTCAACGAATTTGCTACGAGACAGCACTTCCCTCTCTACTTTCATCTTCCTTTCCAAGTGGAACTTGAAAAAGTTGATGAGGCCTTGGCCAAAGAGGAAAGTGTCTGTCTTTAGCCCTTTCAAACGGGTCCACCATATCACCTCTTTCGCTACAGTCACTAGGCATAGGAAAATTGCCTTGCCCTCCCAGTTAAAGGAGGTCGGCAGGTCAATCCTCACGATGGATTCAGCTGATAGCCGGATCCGTCCTACACGTGACAGTAGCTGTTCGATATAAACCCACAGGTCAGCAATACTCGGACACTGGACGAGTGCGTGCAGAACGGTTTCGTCGTCCTGAGCGCACCTCGGGCAGGCCCGGTTGACGGCACTTCCGTGCCGGTAGAGTTTATCTCGAACAGGTAGCGCACCTCGGTAGCACTGCCAGGCGAGGGACCTTTGGAAATTATCCATGGGCCCCGGCCCGAAAGTTCTGCTGACCAGACTGTTTAGCTGATTATCTTCGACGCCTAAAGTTTCCCCGAGAACGTCGTCGCACTTTTCCAACACTAACCCTCTATAGAATGCTAGAGTGGAGCTACTACCGATCGCACTGCCCGCTTGACTGAGGGCAGTGAGAGCTTGGCGGCACTCGAGGTGCCAAGCGCCCTTTCTCGGTCTACGTTTGATCCAGGATTGCAGCTCTGTTAAAGAAACGAGCTGCGGAAAATCGCGTCTGACGAACGGCGACCACACCTGTTCACCGTCCAGGAAACGCTTGAGATGTCGTAGCCTGAGCGCATGTTTGCGCATCAGCAACCACGGCATGCCAAGGCCTCCTTTCAGCGGCTGTTGACAGCAGATGGAGCGCCTCACCAGTGGTACCTGACCCTTCCACAAAAACACAAAAAGTCGAAGAGCAAGCGTACCAGCTTGGCCAACCAGCGATCGGCACAAGGGACGACAGTCAAGCGGTAATAGATGACGGATGCGATGTACGCATTTGCCACCTCCGCTCGACCTTTCGAGGAGAGCTTCCTCTCAGCCCATTTCTGGGTGAGGTTGGCCACCCTGTTCGTCACTTCTTCCCAGTTTTTCTCCAACTGGAGGTCTGGACCGAACCAGACCCCGAGCAGTTTAACGGGTCCGTCTGTCCAGTACCCTACGACGCTGTTGGACGGCATGGACTTGCCCCTCCAGGTGCCTAGTTGCAAGCCCACTGACTTTTCCGCGTTAATTTTCGCACCTGTCACCGCTTTATACTCGTTTAGTGTCTCGCCAATCAGGTCAATATGCCTGTGGCTCGACACCATCACGGTGACGTCGTCGGCATAGGCAGACACGCTCCTTCCACATCCCAGATCACGCGGGACACCCCTCAAAGCCTCCAACTTCCGCAGTAATGGCTCGAGAGTCAATACATACAGAAGGGAGGAGAGAGGACACCCTTGGCGAACCGAACGCGAGATGTTGAACGGTTCCGATAGATGGCCGTTCACCCGTATGACCGAGCAGATGCCGCTGTATAAAGCAGCTATCCACCCGCGGAAGACCGGACCGAAGCCAGCTGCCTTGAGAACAGCTGCCAGGTATCGATGGTCGACCCTATCGAAGGCTTTAGAGTGATCTAAATTGATCAAAGCCCCACTCGCGCCAGCTTCGTTACCCACCCTCTCTATGATGTAGCGCATGAGATGGAGGTTGTCGTGGATAGACCTGATCGGCACGGCGCATGTCTGCGCCTTGCTGATCAGTTTGCCAACGACAAGCGCCAATCTCTTGGCTAGCACCTTGGCCAAAATCTTCAACTCTGTATTGAGCAGAGTGATGGGCCTAAAGTTCCCTATAATGTCCCCCTTGTTTGGGTCCTTTCTTAGCAAAGCCACCACTCCTCGACAAACAAAAGCAGGAATTCTCCCGTTTTGTTGCCAGTTGTAGTAGACGTTTGCCAAGACGCCCGCAAACAAGTCTGGCATTGACGTATAAAGCTCGTAAGGCACACCATCCAAACCCGGCGATCTACCTCTCGTGCAGCCTTTCATTGCTTCCTATACTTCCCAGGCAGATATGGGTCCTTCGCAGCACTCGGCTTCGCTGGTCGAGAGTTGCGGTAGGCCGTCTAGGTACACACCGAAGTCTGTTTCGTCGTCCGTCCTACCGTTCATCCCGAACACTTGAGCAAAGTGCTGCTGAAAGGCCGCACACATCTGCTTCGGTTCCGAAATCTCGCAGTCGTTCTGGTCCACCAAAGACCGAATGGTCGCTCTATTGCCACGCTTCGCCTCAACCACGCGGGCCCATCGAGCGGCTTTAGTCCCCTCCCCGCTTACCGAAGGTGCTTTAGCTCTGACAACGCAGCCTTCATGCTTGGCATCAAAGTGTTGGTCGAGGGCCAACTTCGCTGTCAACATGTTAGTACTCGCTTCAGGGCGAACCACCAGTTGTTATTGATAATTGCCCCGGTTAAAGCCCTCTTAACTAATAAACTAATCCGGTCTCTGTAGGCTTTGCACGCCGTTATCGACGCGTTTAGCTTCCAGTAACCGGGACCTTGTCTATGGAGCCTATCTAAGATGACCGTACAGATCACGAATTTGTGGTCCGTGTAGCCGACTTGTGGACACCCTATGCTATCCTTATCCGCTGGCCTACGGAAAATTCTATCTAAGTACGATCTAGACGGCCCGATGCGATTAGTCCAAGTCCACATTGGCACATTCGGGTTGTTTAGTCGATACCTGTCGGACAGCTGAAAGCGTTTGAGCAGGTTGGCGAGGCTATTGCATCCCCCTTTCCTATTAGATGCTCCCGCACCCACCCTATCGATACGTTCGTCTAGGACAGCGTTCCAGTCCCCAACTAGCACTAAAGTGCGAGAAGTACCTCGGAAAACCTCCAGACGTTTGAAATAATCCGACTGCCCTGCTCCTGTCGGAGCGTAGGCAGCCAGTAGTCTGAAGGCAGCGCCGTCACTACTATCGACGTCCAGGACCACCAACTTACCTTCTGGATCCATGAAGACTGCCTTTATTTTCAAGTCCAGGCCTTTCCGAAATAGCACCGCAGTACCACCATCGCCCGCTCCCGGCCGACACGGAGATAGGAAAATCTCGTATCCGCCAAAAAGGGCTGCGAGTTCCTGCGGGTTGGAGAGCCTGGTTTCGCTAATGGCTGCTACATCTACACTGTAAGACCTCAGGTCGTTCAACAGGTGACCTTGTTTCCAAGGCGACCCGAGGCCTCTCATATTTATGCTTCCGATTCTGAGAATTACCATGTTTTTTTTTAAAAAAAGGGAAGTATTAGAGGAGAAAAGGCTCTACTTACTGTTTTCTGGTGGGGTGGCTCCCCTATGTTTCCGTGTGGGTGTTTCCACTAAATGCCGATAAAGGCTTTGGGAGAAACTTCTCCCTAGCGACCCAACATCATTCGGAAACTTTTCTTTTCTTTTATTGTAGTTTTCTTCAGTGATCTTTAGTGTGAGTATGTGTGCTTGGGGTGCGTTGTGTAGGGGCATAATGAAGTTTATGGTGTTTGCATTTGTACTGTTTTTTAAAAAGTTTAATAGGTGTTCATTTTTGGTGTTAATGGCTGTTACGTTTGTGGAGTGTGTGAGTGTCGGTGTTTGCGGTGGAGAAGGTGTTGCTATTTGTTGTGAGTGTGTGTTGTTGTTGTTGCTGTTGATGTTGGGAAGCTCACCTTTTTCGCGCCTCCCCTCTTTGTCAATTGTTTCTTTTGTCTTTCTTTTCCGTTTTTTCGTTGGTGGTACAGTGTGCCACTTCCCTTTCTCACTATCAGTGCTCGTACAATCAGAGCTGATCTGATCTGGAAAAGGAATGTTTGTCGGATCTGGCGAAAATTCTTTTGCAATTTCTGTTGTTGTTGTTGCTGGTTCTGTTGTTGTTAGTTCTGTTATTTTCTTCTTTGGTGTGGAGGTTCTTGGTGTTGGTGTTGGTTTGGTGATGGCTGGAGATGGTGGTGTCGCTTTTTGTGGTGTTGGTGGTGATGGTGTTGGTGGTGTGGAGGCTTTTGGTTGTTGTTGTTGTTGTTGCTGCAATTTTCTTTTTTTCTCTGCCTCCACTCTTTGCTTGTAGATGGGGCAGTCTTTTTTTAGGTGTTTTTCGCTGCTGAAGAGGTAGCACTTTGGTCTGCGCCCCTCTACAGCAATGTGTATCATACTGCCATCTGGCAGGTTTATTGCGTCGGGTATGGCATTTATGCTATCTTGTTCAATTTGAACAAGGAGTTGCATTTCCATGCCCAACCAGTTTTTTTCTTTCACTCTGTGCACCTCCAGAATAGTGGCAGTCTCTTCAATGTCGAAGAGCACAGCTGCCACTAGCCAGGAGGTGTTCAGTTCTGGTGGCACTTGATTTATTTTTATTTTTGTCACACGTCGATCAAGGTATGTCGACACGAGTAATAAATCGTCCCCCTTTAATGGTGTTGTGGAGTGCCGGATGGCATCCTCTTCCGTTGGGAAGCGCACTTCCACTGTTCCAAAGTGCTTCCCTTTGGTTACGAAACTTTTCTGGCCTCGTATAGGCTTTAGAGCTATCCCCAATCTCTGTGGGGTAGCACTCTCCATCTTTTGGTATCTTGTGTTGAACAAGGTGTATACTATTGTTCTTCTGTTTGTTGCTTGTATTAATGCTTGTGGAGTGTTAAGGAAGATATTATTGCCATCCCTTCTTAACAATTCCTTGGCATTCTTTATTTCTGCCATTGTCACTTTGATTTCTTCTGAGCTCTGCTTAGCTGCGGAAGCGAAACCGTTACAATGGCTACTGGTTGTGGTCTTGGTGCTGTTGCTGGTGTTGTTTTCTTTGTTCTTTTTTTCTTCCTCCCTCTCCGGTGTAGGAGCAATGGTGGAGGTGAGAGCTGGGAAGTCAGCGTCAGAAAGTCTGTTAAACAGACCTGAATCAGGGACGCTGTCCTCTATGGCATCAACTGGGCGGGGTGAAATGTGACTTAACTCGACATTCTTTTTGTCGGGGAGTGATGCAGAAAGAAGAGAACAGCTGGCTGCTCTTTTCAATGACATTTTGCCTTTTATGGCATTAACTGGGCGGGGTGAAAAATGACTTGACCCGTCATTCTTTTTGTCGGGGAGTGATGCAGAGAGAAGAGAACAGCTGGTTATCTTTTTTTTCCGACATTTTTCAGATATGATACGTGTGAAATGTGAAGATGGAAATTTTTCAAACGAAGAATTCACCCCTAAATGGGGGAAATCTCGCCTAACCAACTAGCTCCGCAAGAACCTAGTCGGCTTGGCTACAACAATATATAAAAATTAAAACAGATTTCAAAAGATTTCCGGGTAAAAACGGCGACAACTAAGGTAGAATGCTAAACTGAAAGCATATTTCAATATAGATGTGCATAAGGAGGATTAAAAAGGATTTCTAACCGGCTTTTTAATCCTTCCTTATGCACATCTATATTAAAATATGCTTTCAGTTTAGCATTCTGCCTTATTATTATTATTATTATTATTATTATTATTATTATTATTATCATCTTTTATTTTCCTATTATTTCTCCACGTGTGGTTAACACAACCCCACCATTTACTGACATGTATATATATATATATATTTATATATATATATATATATATAAATCAAAATAAGCAACACGGATTTTAAAGATGATTGCAGTATGCACGTTTCATGCTACTCCATTTATTTAAGTAATGCGAGCATTGCATTAAATGCAATATGTAGAGCAATCTTCAGCTGCACAAAAATGTAGAAAATTACAGTAGAATAGACATATTATAATTGTGGCAACATTTAAAATCCAAGTGGGAAGAAGAATACATAAAAATCCATCTTGACATAGCCAAGGCTAGCAGGCTAGTAATTAGTTCTAGGCAGAATTCTAACTGTCTCTGATTTTATTGTCTCTTATCTAGTAGTTATAGTATAAGGGGCAATCACTTCTAAGGAAAGGGAAGGTGTAAGCATTATACATGGATATGGTTATAAAGGTTTCTCTGGTCAGAGTGGCAACACTATTATAGGTTGGGGTTTTTCTACTGCTATCATAATGTTGAGGAAGTAAACTTTAAGCATTTAGGTCAACAGGGCTTTTTCTTTAGTCTGAATAAAGCATCAGTATTGTTTTACATATAATAAGTATGGGGAATTTATAGATATCAATATTAATTTAAATAATAGTTTAAATAATATGTTAATAATAAGATTGTTAATAAAAATGTAATGTAATTAGTTTATACAAAAATCCTGTGTGTCACATAATGTAATTTCTTGCTTCTTCTTTTTCGTCGGTCTGTTGCGCAGGATGTTGGTAAGCGGTTGAGCAGCTTCAGCGCAATGTGGAAGAAAGTGACGGTAGAAATTCACAAGTCCCAAAAACTCACGGAGTTTCCGAAGAGACGTTGGGATAGGAAAATTCACTATGGCTTCCACTTTGTCGGGCAGAGGATGAATTTCATCTTTGTCAACGATGTGCCCGAGGAAAGGCAGAGATGAGACACCGAAAATGCATTTTTTTGTGTTAATGGCTATGCCATACTCAGTCAGTCGCTGGAAAAGTTGTTTGAGGTGATCTTCGTGTTCGGCCTCAGAGGCGCTCGCTACTAGCATATCATCGATATATGCGTAGACGAAGGGTAAACCTCTTGTGACAGTGTCGATGAAACGCTGAAATGTTTGCGCTGCATTTCGTAATCCAAACAGCATTCGCAAGAATTGATATGCACCAAAAGGAGTGGCAATTGTGGTTTTGGGGACATCGGTAGGTTCAACGGGTATTTGATTGTAGGCTCGAATTAAGTCTATTTTGGAGAAAATCCGTGCTCCGTTCAGCGAAGCAGAAAAGTCCTGCAAGTATGGTATGGGATAGGTGTCAACCACCGTAGGTTTGTTGAGAGCTCTGTAATCTCCGTATGGACGCCAGCCGTTTGTTTCCTTCTTAGGAACTAAATGAAGGGGGCTGGACCAACTGCTATTCGACGGTTGAATTATCCCTAGATCTAGCATGTGCTGGAATTCCTGCTTTGCTATGCGCAAGCGGTCTGGGGAAAGTCTTCTCGGTTGCGATGCTACTGGTGGGCCTGTGATCTCGATACGATGCGTGGTGCCATGTTTAATCTCAGTGTTTCTAAATACCGGTCTCGTGATATCCGGAAACTGGCGAAGAATATCCAAGTACCGTCCAGTGTGGGGAGATACAAGGATTGGTCCGACTGTGGGTATTCGTGCGGTAATGCCGCGCACAGTCAGATTAGTGGTGCTATCTACGAGTCTGCGTCATTTAACATCGACCAAAAGACCAAAGTGGTGTAGAAAGTCGGCTCCTATTATAGGTGTCGGTAACTTGGCAACAAC
The DNA here is from genome assembly GCF_046866305.1 of Octopus bimaculoides. NCBI lineage: Eukaryota > Metazoa > Mollusca > Cephalopoda > Octopoda > Octopodidae > Octopus > Octopus bimaculoides. The sequence continues at coordinate 22,066,659 of NC_142943.1, forward strand.
GAAAATCCACTGAAATACTCGTCGAAGACCTAAATTCAGAGTCAAGGACTGTTCGTCAAAAGTCTGAATGGGAGACTGGTTAACTGCTTGGAGAAAAGTTGGCGTCTGTTTCCTGTGGCCTGAGGTTAGTGAAACAGGGATGATGCTAATCTCGGCTCCGGTATCCACGAGAAAACGGGTACCTGAGGTACGGTCGTGAATATACAACAGACGACTTTTGTTGGCTTGGCCAGGGACGTTCGTCGTCCTTGTGTCATGGCTTGGTTGTTTCCCGAATTATGAGGGATGTTGATTTTGTATGAGCAGGGTGGCCTGCATGAACGTGCGTCCTTTCCGAATTTCGCGTGGTAGAAACACAATCCGGAACGGCGAGTGGCGCTAGGGGTTCTGGAGTGGCGTCTATTAAAAAGCCGGTATGGACTGTGGTCGCGAGACGAACGGTCACGCACTGTTAACTCCTGCAACTGTGCTGCAAGTGTCTGGATCTGTGCAGACTGTTGCGCTATTAACGCGCGCAGTTCCAACATTCAGAGGATTTCGGAGAGTCGGGGCGAGTGGCGCTAGGGGTTCTGGAGTGGCGTCTATTAAAAAGCCGGTATGGACTGTGATCGCGAGACGAACGGTCACGCACTGTTAACTCCTGCAACTGTGCTGCAAGTGTCTGGATCTGTGCAGACTGTTGCGCTATTAACGCGCGCAGTTCCAACATTCAGAGGATTTCGGAGGGTCGGGGCGAGTGGCGCTAGGGGTTCTGGAGTGGCGTCTATTAAAAAGCCGGTATGGACTGTGGTCGCGAGACGAACGGTCACGCACTGTTAACTCCTGCAACTGTGCTGCAAGTGTCTGGATCTGTGCAGACTGTTGCGCTATTAACGCGCGCAGTTCCAACATCTCAGAGGATTTCGGAGGGTCGGTGAAAGGATTGGTCGAAGATGCTACTGGTGCAATTGTAGCAAAGGGGTTTGACGACTCAGCGATTCTATCGGCCATTTCTGCAAGTTCCTCTAGAAGATGATGCTGGGTCTTGATCGGTCTGATGCATGTATAAACAGGTGCTTTTTAAAAATATTTTTTTATAAAGAGAATTAAAGTTTCGTTTGTTGTAAAGTTATAGGTAGATGTGGGCTGTCCGTCACAAAACCCAAACACATTTTTTTTTAACAGGGTCACCAATATAATGTTTTTGGATTCAGCCACGGAGGAAGCCGATGTTCAATCAGGTGTAGAATTGGTTGAATGCGGTGTAGAACATTAAGTTGACAAAACTTTTAGGATGCGTTATAAGTTATTTATTAAAATGGTAACATTTGGTATATCACAGTAGGTAAACAATAATAAATGAAAACAATGTTTACAAGAAACAAATGCAGTTGTGGTATTTGTGATGTGTAAATTGTTGTTTGTATATCTATGTGTTTTCGTGTGTTTAGCAAGACAAAGCGTGTGTGCAAAAAAACCTTACTTGTATACCTGTTGTTCTAGCGATGTGTGCTCTTAGATTAGTAGTAGTAGTCAAAGACGTCTTAATTAGACAGATAATCGTTCTTGCGTAGCGTAGCGTATGCGACCGTGCCAACAACTCTCTGTGATTCTTGGCCGAAATGTCTCTCTATTTATGTGGTCACAGCACTGACAAGTCAAGCTATGTCTGGCTAGCGTTCCCTTGATTTATGGTGTCGAAGGTCAAGTGTTTTGGCCGTTAATTTTAGCCAAACATTTTCCTTGACATTTGTTATTTATGGTGAATTTCCTTAGTTTTGAATGTGTGGTCTTTTGCTGGGAAACTAAACTTTTGACCGTGGGAAACATTTTCCTCTGAGGTCGAGTTGTGAGCTGAAAGATTTGGGTTCAGTTTTGAGTCGAAATCTCTCTCTCTCTCTCTCTCTCACACACACACACACATATATATATATGTAAGGGACGACCGACGTCGGGGTCACCAATTGTAAGGGTCGACCGACGTCGGGGTCACCAATTGTAAGGGACGACCGTGCGAACTCATAAAAGGAGAAATGGTGACGAATGGAAAAACAGGACTCCTTTTATTTAAACGTGTCACACGGTCGAACATACAAAGATATATCGATGAATGATATATATAATATGTTATACGTCGATAACATAGATGACCAGTAATGAAAGACCACAACCGTATTAGATGAATAACAGATATATTTATTGTAGTGTTAAAGATGTATGTCTGTGTGAGAGTGTGAATGCGACATATAAGAACATAATCAAAGACAGGCCGTCATACAAAGAAAAGTGTGTATGTGAGTGATACATGTGTGTATGAGAAATATTACAGCAGAGAGAAAGAGAGTCAATAACACGTGGACAATTATACCAGTTCGTTAGTACACTATAGGAAAAGTTCTGTATGTGAAAGTGAGGAGGGGCTGAGTATGGCAGTGCTGATCACTAGTTTCGATGCCGGGCCGTGATTCTTGTTATACAGATGTTCATCGCTGGCTGAGGATTTCTTGTCTGTTTAAGAACTCTTGTCTGTTTATTTACCGTGGTGAAGCTGAGTCACCTAACAGAATCGAAGAGAGAGATGTGCCGCGGAGGTTTGGTTTGGTGTACATAGTAAATCGTGTTGACGCTGGTAGCGTAGAGGCTGCTTGGTAGGTGCTGGTTAGTAGTCGTAGACTCTTGTTGTTGATGTGGCGACGGCGGAGGTCATCGTGGCTGGACGAAGCTGTTGAAGTGGTCGCTGGAACTGCTGCTGCTGTCGTGTGGTACACGGAACAGTTCTCAAAGAGAAACTGGACCGAGACGAATTTGGCTGCCGAGTTAAAGCTATTTATAACAAACTATTGGCTCACCAGATGGTAGAAATATACTCTATCACGTGACCTTATTAGGGGCCGTGATTGGTCAGTTCGCGTTCTGGCGGGAACGGTTCGAAGTTGCCGATTCGAATAATGATCAGTCACGTGATGGACAAGGAATGGGTTCTCTACTACGCTCGCATTTATTTATATTTAAATGAGAAGATTGTATGTAATGGCGATAGTAGTTTGTATCTAATGGCGGGAGGTAGTTTCACTACATATATATATATTAGAAAAAATAAGGTACTCAGAGATCTGGATGGTTGTACATTTACAAATTTTTATCAATATGTCACATGTTTTTATAAATCATATATTAGCGCTTGCATCTATTCTAATAGAATCTCCAGATTTTGGAGATTCTACTAGAATAAATGAAAGCGCTAATATATGATTTATAAAAACATGTGACATATTGATAAAAATCTGTAAATGTACAACCATCCAGATCTTTGAGTACCTTATTTTTTCTCATATATAATGCCTGTACATCACCTCTAAACCTTCTAATATATATATATATGTATATGTGTGTGTGTGTATATATATATATATATATATATATATATATATATATATATATATATATATATATATATATATATATGGGAGAATTTACGAAAAAAACAACAGACGAAGACAGGTGGTGTAAACAACAAATGGATGTATTAGTTTAACGCTGGAGAATAGAGAAAGTCTTTGACGTTTCGAGCTACGCTCTTCAACTGAAAGGAACACAGAAAGAAATAAGGAGAGAAACAAGGAGAAAAAAATATAAATGTAGTGGTCAGCGATCTATCATGGCGTGTATGCTGGCATAGGTTGGACGGTTTGACTGAGGGCTGGCAAGCCAGAAGGCTGCACCAGGCTCCAATCTGATCTGGCAAAGTTTCTACAGCTGGATGCCCTTCCTAACGCCAACCACTCTGAGAGTGTAGTGGGTGCTTTTATGTGCCACCGGCACAAGGGACAGTCAGGCAGTACTGGCATTGACCATGCTCAAATGGTGCTTTTTACGTGCCACTTCTACAGGAGCCAGTCGTTGGCAAAATTGAAGACACGGATGTTGTTGTGGATAAAAGCTGTTGGTGTTCCCTCCATGTTACCATAGCTTGGATATATGGGCTGCAGAATTTGCGTGCTTACTTAAACCTTTGTTTTTTCTTTTGCATGATGCCAGTTAAAATATTCATCTTTGGATCAAACTTTGCTAGAACTGGCTGCATTGGTTGGCAGTCAACCTGTCCTAGATCATCCAATGAGGGTGTCAAAAACTCTGCAAAACCTTCCTTGAGCTATGAAACTTCTTCATTTGCAATTCTCTTCTGTTTAGCAGTAGATGAATCAGATTGGAAATTCAGCAATGATTGCTTCAGTCCTCTTTTTCAGTAGCAATACATTATTGTACTGACACTCTGTAGTACACTGACCTTAAAGGTATATTTTATTGAGTGATCTTACACTAATGTTGGTTGAATAAAAACGATTTAACCAACACTTTACACTGAATTATATATGAAACGACAGGGTGAGTCATTTGTAGCATAAGAAACCAAGTTTTATAAATTTATAAATTTTAGGCTCAGTACTCTGGTTCTATATTCAGGTCTGTCACCAGACTTTGATGCTTAGGATGGCTTCAAAACAATCTGCATGGGCACTGAAATTTGCAATAACTCTAAAGCAGAGTATCATAGTAAGCGTAACAATTTCTTAAAATTTATGTATTTTTAACTTTCATTTCAAGCAAATGTTTTCAATTTCTTCAAAGTTATGCCTTTTTAATTAAATACAAAAGGATTTCAGTATAAACTTTACTCAAAGAGACACAAAAATTATTCCGTGAATCTTCTTAGCTGAAAAAGCCTTTCTGAATGTAAATTTTGGAAAATTTCAAATTGTAAATTCAAAATACCAATGATGGCAATTTTTTCTTACCTTTTTCACAAATTCACAAACTCGATAATAATTTTGTGACTGGTGGGAATAAAATGACTTGTTAATTTTTATCTCTGTTCATATATGTGTATGGGTGTGTTACTAGTACCATAAATCTCTCTCTCTAACTACCACCACCACGGCAACAACAACAAAGTGTTTTCTCTTCAAGTACTTTTCAACAGCAACAACAACCACCACCACAGCAAAAACAATTATCACAGCAACAACGAGAATCATCACCACCACAACAACAACTGACCCAACTTCAATCTCTAACACTCCTTAATTCAACCACAATTGATGACCTACTTAATGAAATGGTCAACTTTTCAAATTCCATTTGTTACCCACCAACCAAATTTACAACAGCAGCAACAAGAATCACAACAACAACAACAATTACAGCTACAACTACTTTACTGACCAGTTCTATAGTACATGTGCACATACACATGTACACGCACATATGCGTTTGTAATTACCCACATTTTTTCACATAAAACTAAATCAAATGGGATCTAGTTTTTTTCATTTGCAAAATATGCATTATTTTAAAAGACAGTAAAAAATCTGAAAATCGGCTATAATAATACAGTTTTCAAGTTTAATTGCTATGAAGGTATGATGTTGTGAAGAAAAAAATTGGAGGAAAAAGTTACAGAGGTTTAAAAATTGAAGAAACTGTATTTTTAGCCAATAACAAAACAGAATTTTTCTCCATTTAGCGGAGTGGTGTCAACTTTAAATTTATAGTTTAAATTTATAGTGTGAAATTTATAGTTTAGTATCTATGAAATGACCTCTTCATTGTAGGTTTCTAAATAAACAGAAATATCATCTTACTGTTTCTTTTGTCTCTTTATTGATTGTATGTTTTTATTATTTTTTAAAAATTTGTTATATTAATATATTTGTCTGTGTTTATTTTATGTGTATTTCAGTATTATGTATACCTTCCATGTATTTGTGTACATCATTAATATATAAGTGCATGTGTGTGTGAAAAGGATGTGTCTGTCGCCAAAACTTCAAAGTTGAGTAATGTTTTCATGTTTGGAATTATAAATTGCGATAAGAATAACACTGGTCAACAAAGAATTTGTCCCAAGAAAAAGAATACCTGTATCTTATGTTTTTGGATGCAGAATTAAAAAATAACGTCAAATTATCTGTACTAAGTATTCTATTTACCTTCATAATGCCAAGAAACTGTGTAAGCATCGCAAACAACTTTTGCTATATATGAAAAATATATATTAAGACAATTGACGAAAAATATCTATAATAAAATTCTAATTGATAAATTATAAATTTTTATTAAAACAAAACACGCAGGTGAAATAAATCTCGTAGTGTGAAGAATCAACACAACATGCAGTTGAAACACAACAGAACATGCGGTTGTCATGGTAACAAGCTGTTAATGCCTTGTTGTCTATTGATTGGCTAAGATTACCCAAATTTCCCAACTTTAATTTCAAATAACATCAGATACTTTAATTTACAAAATAAAGTAATTGGTTGACCATAATCAAAATTCAAAGTTGCATTGATACACCAACATTGAAAGCAATCTGAGCAAAATTAAAGGAGGCTCATTTTGCGAATGAAAAAGACTAGATCCATCAAAGGAAATTAAATTTATTGCCTCTCTAGTGACTTCAGATCTTATGAAGATGTTGAAAGCATGCTAAGATAGTAGAAGAATAAGAAAACTAAAGGTATAATGCGAGAGATACTTTTGCCTTTTTTCTAAACTTCTCATTAGTTGACTATGCTTACATTAAGGGAATAACAAATATAATTAGAGAAATTCTTACTTTTTCTCAAGGGCTCGTGCCCTCCTTGGAAATTACTGACCCCTCCCCACCACCAGTTAAGAACTACTGATCTGAATGGTATTTATTGAGAATTTTGTTGAAAAGTACTTATTTTTCTGGAAGTTATGAGGCAACAAAGTTAGTGGTGGGATAACCAACTGTATACAATAATTCATCTACCTCCTTTAGCTTCCTAATCTCTCCTACTAACAATGTTATCCTGTTGTCTTTGTAGACTTTGATTGAGCTTGGAACTGAATCATGTTTCTGGACAACCTTATTCAGAGGGATAATAATAATAATATATATGTATAAGCTTGGATCAGGTAATGAAAGTCATGGAGAGGGTCACAGCTCAACTAATTAGGGAGAAAGTTAGTTTAGACAAAATGTAGTTTGGGTTTGTGCCATGGAAAAGCACCACTTATGCTATATTTCTTGTAAGACAACTGCAGGAGAAATACCTAGCCAAAGATAAACTTCTGTACTTGGCTTTCGTTGACATGGAGAAAGCTTTTGACAGGGTCACCCAATCCCTTATCTGGTGGTTAATGTGGAAACTACGGATAGATGGGTGGTTAGTGAGAGCTGTACAAGCCATGTACAAGGATGCTGTCTGTAAAGTAAGAGTTGGCAATGAGTATAATGAAGAATTCTGGGTAGGGGTCCACCAAGGATCAGTCCTTAGCCCCCTCTTGTTCATCATAGTCCTCCAGGCAATAACAGAGGAATTCAAGACAGGATGCCCCTGGGAGCTTCCCTATGCTGATGACCTAGCTCTAATAGCTGAGTCACTATTAGAACTAGAGAAGCTTCAGGTGTAGAAGCAAGGTCTAGAATCGAAGGGCCTTAGAGAGTCACTCTAGCAAAAACCAAAAGTCTTAGCAAGTAGGAAGGCAGATAAATCACAAATCCCTTCTGGAAGGTGGCCCTGCTAGATCTGTAGAAAAGGTGTAGGTAGAAACTCCATAAGATGTATCTGGTGTATGCTATGGACACTTAAGATGTGGATGCTCTGAGAGTGTATCTGCTAGAATAAGAATAGCCTGGGCAAAGTTCAAAGAGCTCCTACTTCTGCTGATGACAAAGGGCCTCTTGCTCAGAGTAAAAGGTAGACTGTATTATATATGTGTGCAAACAGCCATGCTACATGGCAGGGAAACATGGCTGTGACTGCTGAGGATATGCGTAAGCTTGCAAGAAATCAAGCTAGTATGCTCCGCTGGATATGTAATTTGAGTGTGCATACATGACAGAGTTTAAGCGCTCTGAGAAAAAAGTTGGACATAAGAAGCATCAGATGTTGTGTGCAAGAGAGACGACTGCACTGGTATGGTTATGTGGTGAGAATGGATGAGGACAGCTGTATGAAAGTATCATACCCCAGCAGTAGGGGAACCTGTGGTAGAGGTAGACCCAGGAAGACCTGGGATGAAGTAGTGAGGCAAGACCTTCAAATGTTGGGCCTCATGGAGGTGATGACAAGAAACCGAGACCTTTGGAGATATGCTGTGCTTAAGAAGACCCAGCAAGTCAAGTGAGACCGTAACTATGGCCTATGCCAGTGCAGCATAACCGGTCCATCTAAGAGTACCCTACAATCATTGGGCAATAAACTGTGCTTGCAAAGACCCATAGAGTCAAGTGAAGTCATTGTCGTGGCTGATGCCTGTACCACCTGACTGGCACCCATGCCGTGGCATGTAAAAAGCACCATTTGAGCGTGGTCGATGCCAGTGCCGCTAGACTGGTCCTGTAGTGATGGCACGTAAAAAACACCATTCGAGTGTGGCCGTTGCCAGTGCCACCTGCCTGGCTCTTGTGGTGGTGGCACGTAAAAAGCACTATTCATGTGTGGTTGTTGCCAGTGCTGTCTGACTGGCTCCTGTGCCAGTGGAGCATAAAAAGCACCATTTGAGCGTGGCTGTTGCCAATGACCCCTGACTGGTTCCCGTGCTGGTGGCACATAAAAAGCACCATTCAAATGTGGTTGATTCCAGTACCGCCTGACTGGCACATAAAAAGCACCCACTACATTCTCAGAGTGGTTGGCGTTAGGAAAGGCATCCAGCTGTAAAAACCAAAGCCAGATCAGTTTGGAGCCTGGTACGACCTTCTGGTTTACCAGTCCTCAATCAAACCCATGCCAGCATGGAAAGCAGGCATTAAATGACAATGATGAAGCTTGCTTCCCAACCACATGGTTCTGGGTTCAGTCCTAGTGCATGGGACCTTGGGAAAGTGTCTTCTACTATAGCCTCAGGCCAACCAAAGCCTTGTGAGTGGATTTGGTATATGGAAAATCAAAGAAGCCCGTTGTACATATATATGTATATATTTATGTGTGTGTGTCTGTCGCTTTGTAACTGATGGTGTGTTTATGTCCCTGTAACTTAGCAGTTCAGCAAAATGGGCTGATGAAATAAGTACCAAGCTTACAAAGAATAAGTCCTGAGGTTGATTTGTTTAACTAAAAGGTGATACTCCAGCATTGCCACAGTCAAATGACTGAAACAAGTAAAAGAATGTAACAGATAAGGAAACAGAAAATGGATTAGGTATGATGATTGTTTCAACCCATCTTGCAGCTGTCACTTACAGGTAGGATATTGTGCATCTAGTTGTGTTGTATTAATCAGTGCAGTCTGTGTCTCTTTAGTTGTTTGGTATAAAAGATATCCTATTACATATACTGAGTTCCTCCAGGCATGTTGTATTCTCTAGTAGTATGTTGGTACACTGATGGAGAGAAGAATAATTCTGGGCTTAAAACCTGCAAATGGGTCTGGCTACTAAAACAAGTTAAAACAATAAATGATAGAAAATAAAACCTACCAAAGGATATGAATTGGAAGTTAAAGAAAATGAATGTGTATACATTCGTTGACATGAACATACACATACTTTCAATTCTTATCCTTGGATAGGTTTTATTTTCTATCTTTTATTACTTTATGTAGCCAGACACACCCAGAATTATTCTACTTTTTGTCAGTGTACTCATATACTACTGGAGAGTACAACATGCCTGGAGGAACTCAATATATGTAGTAGGATATCTTTTATAGAAAACAGCTGAAGTGACACAGACTGCACTGTTTGATGTGACAGAATTACAATATCCTACCTGTAAGGGACAGCTGCGGGAAGGGTTGAAACAATTGTTGCATTGAATAAAGATTCATACCAAATCCATTTTCCGTTTCCCTCATCAATTATAGACCAAACAAACACTGTGGAATTCCTGATGTAGATCCAGTGAAAATTATGCCATATCTGTGGATGACATCAAGTAGCCCAAACAGTGATTGTGCTTTAATCAGCATATTAATAGACATATACCCTAAAGTCTGAATAATTTTGCAATATTATTTTATTCACTTAGTTTTACATCTTTACACTTTTATTGTCTTCAAAGTATTCTCTATTTGAAGAACTGCATCAGTCCAAACGTGTTTTCCACTGTTTGAAGCAGTGCTGGAACTCTTTTCCTTCACCTCTTCCACATCTGCAAATTCCATAGCACCAGCTTCCATCACCACTGATGACCTTCGAAAAAAGGTCCAGATCAACTGTTCTTTCAGTTCATGGCATGTATTCAGTCATGACTGCTTTTGGTCTTCTGTGAGCAAGTGAGGAACAAATTTTGCTGCAACTCTTCTCAGTTCACAATTCCTTACTCAAAATTCGTTGGCAGGAGCTCCAGGACACACCAGTCATATCAAGTTCATCAATTGTTCGGTGATGGTCCTGCAAGATCAGTTCACAAATTTTCATGATGTTTACATTTGTTCAGGAGGTTAATGGAGGCGCAAGGTTAGTGGAAGCGCAATGGCCCAGTGGTTAGGGCAGCGGACTCGTGGTCGTAGGATCGCGGTTTCAATTCCCGGACCAGGCATTGTGAGTGTTTATTGAGCGAAAACACTAAAGTTCCACAAGGCTCCAGCAAGGGATGGTGGCGAACCCTGCTGTACTCTATCACCACAACTTTCTCTCACTCTTTCTTCCTGTTTCTATTGTACCTGTATTTCAAAGGGTCAGCCTTGTCACACTCTGTGTCATGCTGAATCTCCCCGAGAACTACGTTAAGGGTACCCGTGTCTGTGGAGTCCTCAACCACTTGCACATTAATTTCATGAGCAGGCTGTTCCGTTGATCTGATCAACTGGAACCCTCGTCGTTGTAACCAACGGAGTGCCAACCAACAATCAACAAGGTTGGTCCTCAAGCAACAAGTGGCCATTCCTAAAGTGTGAAAACCACTCGTAAACTTGTGTTTTGCTCATGGCAGTGACCTTGTAAGCTGTTTGAAGCACAACAACTGTTTCAGCCATCGTTTTCCCCAGGAGAAAACAGAATTTCAGGGAAGCACACTGTTCCTTCATTTCAGCCATCGCAAAAATTGACAAACAGGGGAAAAGCACTGCAAAACAAAGATGCATCATGTGGCACTATGACACCAGTGAGCAATGCCTATTAGCAAACAGATGCCTGAAAGTCATATCAAGTGGTTTTTGGTGAAGCCTGAACTACAATGGGCTTGTTCCACAGAAAATGTTTCTGGTTACTCTTGGGTACCCCCTCGTATATATATATATATATATATATACCAACATATACAAACATATATATACATACAAACATATATGTACTTACATACACATGATTAAAACTTCTTTCAATGTCTGCCTATCAAATCCATTTCATAAGGCTTAAGTCAGCACAAGGCCATAGGAGAAGACACTTGCCCAAGGACTGCAGTGGAACTAAATCCAGAACCACGTGGTTGGGAAGTAAACTTTTCAGTCGCACAGTCTTGCTGGCTTTCATGCACCAAGAAAATTTATCTGGTATGCATTAAACTAATAAGTGGTCACCTGCATAGTTTCTCAGTCTGCAGTGAAATAAAAACCAAATTTTCCACAAATTACAACTTACTGATCCAAATGAAGAACACTTTGATCATAGGTCACCTGGATATGGGTTGACTTGGGATGTATTTATTTGCTGCAGTTAGTACCAAAATATTTCTCATACAAAATTAGACTAGAAAATAATTAGATACAAGCTTTCACTATCATTTTGTGTAACATAATGTAACATTCATAGTGTACAGCATGCTTCCGGTACAGACTATTATATATCAATGAAAAGTATATTAATGAAAAACATTCTGCTACTTAATCTCAAAAGCTTGATCTGCCATTTCTAAAAATATAGATCTTCTAAAGTGATATGTTGATAGAAGTATAAAAAAAATAAAAAAACAAAACCCAGTAACAATAACAGTTATAAAGTTTATCAACAAAACAGAGATTTAATTGGAAGTCTTTGTGAAAATGCTAGATAATTTCTGTTCTATATTTTAGAGACGAGGAATTCTGTACATTATTTACATTGGACAAATATGTATCCTCATCTTGTTTGTTATTACTACATTTCGGCTGATTTACTCTCCTGCCTTCATCAGGTGTTCTGGTAGAATTTTCAACCCAACCCTGGGTTCTCATTCCTAAGGTACTATTTTGCTGATGTTATTATTATTATTATTATTATTATTATTGTCTTTCAAGCTCCATGAGTTATTGCCGAATTTTGTATGAAAATTTGTTGAAACTTGTAATATTTTTGTATATTTGTGTAGCTAAGCCGATTAGGTTCTTGCGGAGCTAATCGGTTCGGAGAAATTTCCCCCTTTTAGGGGCAAAATTTCATTTAAATCTTTGAAATTTCTCATTTCATACTTTTTAATTTTTCAAAAATGTCTTTGAAGAGAGCAGTGAGCTGTTCCCTTCTTTGTGTACCACACCCTCCAGAGACAAATGACAAAACAAGTCACGTGTCAACACACCCATCTCACGCCTTAAACAGCAAAGAAGTAAATTTCAAAGAGCGTTCCACCACGTGCAGTGCTACTGAATCGAATGAATCAAACCGCCTTTCGGATATACATTTCCCTGCTCTTACCACCACTATTGTTCCTACACTGGAGAAGGAGGAAGAGAAAAAGAAAAACATGAATACTAAAGAAGACAACACCACCAAGACCAACACCAAAAGCCATTGTAATGGTTTCACTTCCGCAGCTAAGCAGAGCTCAGAAGAAATCAAGTTACAATGGAAGAAATAAAGGATGCAAAGGAGTTGTTAAGGAAAGACGGAAACAATGTCTTCCTTAACACTCCACAAGCACTAATAGCAGAAACAAACAGACGTACAATTACATACAAAATTTTCAACATAGAATACAAAAAAATGGAAAATGCATCTCCAGAGCAGTTGGAGATAGCACTCAAGCCCGTATGGGGCAAAAAAACTTTTGTTACTAAAGGGTTTGGTACAGTAGAAATCAGCTTCCAAACAGAAGATGCAAGACAACATTCAACCACCACATTAAAAACTGAAAACTTGATGTTCATGCTGACATACCTTGGTTGGCAGGTGACAAAAATCAAAATAGAACAAGTGCCGCTCGAGCTCAACATCTGCTAGCTGTTGGCAGCTGTCCACTATGAGATAGAAGACACTGCCACTATTTTGGAAGTACATAAGATGCACAGCCAGAACTGGTCGGGTATAGGCATGCAACTATTTGTTCAAATTGAACAAAATAGCATAAATGCCATACCCGGCGGCACAAGAATACACGTTGCTGTAGAGGGATGAAGGCCAAAGTGCTACCTCTGCAGCAGTGACCAACATTTGAAAGTAGACTGTCCTATTTACAAGCAGAGAATGGAGGCAGAGAAGAAGAAAAATTTGCAGCAGCAACAACAACAACAACAACAACAGCAGCAGCAGCAGCAACAACAGCAGCAGCAGCAGGAGGGGCAGCAGAAGGAAAAACCTAAAGCCTCCACACCACCAACACCATCACCACCACCACGAAAAGCGACACCACCTCCAACCATCACCAAACCAACACCAAGGACCATAACACAAAACAAAACACCATCACAACCAGCAACAACAACACAAATTTCGAAAGAACTTTCACTACTGACTGAAACAGACCCCAAAGACATCCCCTTTCCTGACCAAATCAGCTCGGATAGTGCGAGTACTGATAGCGAGAAAGGGGAGTGGCACACTGTGCCACCAAAGAAAAAGAGAAGGAAGAAAACCAAGGAAACAAGTGACAAACAGGGGAGGCGCAAGAAAGGAGAGCTTCCCAACATCATCAACAACCACTCACAACAATTAGCAACACCTTCTCCACCTCTACCACCGCAAACATCAACACTCACAGACACCACCAACGTTACAGCAATAAACACAAAAAATTAACAATTAGTAACATATTTAAAAAACAATACAGACACAAAAATTTTGGATTTTGTTATACCACAACCAGCACACATACTCACATTAAAAATATCACAAGACAATTATCACAAAATAAAATCAAAATTTCCAAATGATGTTGGGTCGCTAGGGAGAAGTTTCTCCCAAAAACTCTTTCGCAATCTGGTGGAAATACCCACACAGAAGCACAAGGGAGCCACCTCACCAGACAACAACAGTAAGTAGAGCTTTTTCTCCCTAAATACTTTTTTTAAAAAAACATGGTCATACTCAGAATCGGCAGTATAAATCTGAGAGGCCTCAGGTCGTCTTGGAAACAAGGTCACTGTTAAATGACTTGAGGTCTTACAGTATAGATGTAGCAGCCATTAGTGAAACCAGGCTCTCTGACCTGCAGGAACTCGCAGCCCTTTTCGGCAGATACGAGTTTTTTCTATCTCCGTGTCGGCCGGGACCAGGCAGTGGTGGTACTGCAGTGCTATTTCGGAAAGGCCTGGATTTGAAAACAAAGGCAGTCTTCATGGATCCAGAAGGTAAGTTGGTGGTCCTGGACGTGGACAGTAGTGATGGTGGTGCCTTCAGACTGCTGGCTGCCTACGCTCCAACAGGAGCAGGGCAGTCGGATTATTTCAAGCGCCTGGAGGTTTTCCCGGGTACTTCTTGCACTTTAGTGCTAGTTGGGGATTGGAACGCTGTCTTAGACGAACGTCTCAATCGGGTGGGCGTGGGAGCATCTGATAGGAGAGGGGGTGCAAGAGCCTCGCTAACCTACTCAGATGCTTTCAGCTGTTTGACCCTAAACAACCCGAATGTGCCAATGTGGACTTGGACTAATCGCATTGGGTCGTCTAGATCGTACTTAGATAGTTTTCTGTAGGGCAGCAGATAAAGACAGCATAGGGTGTCCACAATTCAACATAGTTGGCTACACAGACCACAAATTTGTGATCTGTACGGTTGACCTAGGCTCCATAGACAAGGTCCCGGTTACTGGAAGCTAAACGCTTTGTTAATGGTGTGCAAAGCCTACAGAGACCGGATTAGTTTTTAGTAGAAAGTGGGTTATACATCTTTAGATTGTATACCTGACTTTCTACTATAAAATTGAAGAAATACAACGGAACGCTGAACTCCAGACTAAACAACTTAAACAACATTTATTTACTTGGTAAAACATACAAATCTTTAGTTATACATCTTTAGAGGTGAGAATAACGAGCTGTCGAGTATAAGACCGAAAGATGTAGAGACAGCTTAAACACACGTCCTTGCTCTATCGCTGGCCAGCGAGAAAGAGAATGAATTGAGCGGGAAACGCTTGCTTGTTTAATTTTACGCATGTGCAGGCGTTACTACAGAGCTCCCTCGCCAGAGCGGAAACGCACGATAAATAAAATCTGTTAGAACGCCTGAGGCAGGATGGCCACTGAAAAACCACCCACAAGATGTGGTACTAACACACACAAAGAAAATTCAAAGAAATGAAATGTACACTTGTGAAATACATGCATGCAACGTATAAATGAAATGACAATGACAAAACAACCGTGATGACAACTGTCCAGGAAACTGGAATCACGCGATGTAAAAGTCTGAGAGTTTGTTTTCCCAGAAAGGAAAGAAAATGTATGAGTGCACAAGTGTGTGTGTGAGAAAAAACACAGAACAAGTGAAAGTGTCTGTAGTATAGACTGCGAAAAATCCCAAAACACAGAGATAGAGTACATTGATGAAAACGTCGGCGCAGGAACTGCTATAGCTGTGTTCCGTATGTGTGGTGGTAATGATTCAGTTGAAACTTGGCGACGTCGGGGGGAATGCTTGTAGTTGGTAGTAGTAATTGTTGTCGTCACGGTGGTAATCTTGGTTGGCGCACGTCGCTGGTGGCGAAATGGCTGTTTGGTGATGAGTGTTTGAAGAGGTACGCTTTTACAGAACGATCGACAGACACAATTTCTGTACGACCATTAGCGAAAACCTCGAAGAAAAATTTTCTTAACCCAAGATGAAAGAACGACCGTGCGAAATGAACAACAAGAGTTATTGTGTGACATAAAAGATGTATGTGTAATGTGAGAGTGTGAAATGCGACATATACAAACATAATAAAAAACAGGCCGTCTATATGTGTGTGAGATATCACCAGTTAAAAAGTCAGTACACGAGAGTTTTATACCAAGTTTTTTTTTTTTTGAGTACACAATTGGAAAGTCGCAGGCTGCAATTCCTGTCTGTTTATCGTGAGTGGAAAATATCCACTCCAACAGAGGCGAGAAAAAAAACCGCGCTTGTTGAGTCGTGTTGACTATGTTTGGAGATGTTGGTAATGTGTAGTTCAGTCTCCATGGCCGTATTTGTTCTTTAGTCGAGGTTCACCAGTTATAAGTTGGTAATCCGTAGTTCATGCTGCGTTTTTTCTTCGTCGGGGGTCACCACTTTAGTAGAAAGTGGGTTATACATCTTTAGATTGTATACCTGACTTTCTACTATAAAATTAAAGAAATACAACGGAACGCTGAACTCCAGACTAAACAACTTAAACAACATTTATTTACTTGGTAAAATATACAAATCTTTAGAGGTGAGAATAACGAGCTGTCGAGTATAAGACCGAAAGATGTAGAGACAGCTTAAACACACGTCCTTGCTCTATCGCTGGCCAGCGAGAAAGAGAATGAATTGAGCGGGAAACGCTTGCTTGTTTAATTTTACGCATGCGCAGGCGTTACTACAAGTTTATTAGTTAAGAGGGCGTTAATGGGGGCAATCATCAATAACAACTGGTGGTTCACCCTGAATAGGGCAATTAGAGCAGAATCGATTAAGTTTAGTAAGGCTCTAGCTATAGAATGTAAGAAAACAGAGCAGGATTTAGTTAAGAAACTAGACAAGGCTCTTGGGACAGGCCCTTGACCAACACTTTGACGCCAAACACGAAGACTGTGTTGTCAGAGCTACGGCACGTTTGGTAAGCGGGGAGGGGACTAAGGCCACTCGATGGGCCTGCGTGGCAGAGGCGAAGCGTGGCAACAGGGCAACCATTCGGTCTTTGGTGGACCAGAACGGCTGCGAGGTTTCCAAACTGAAGCAGATGTGTGCGGCCTTTCAGCAGCACTTTACTTGATTGTTTGGGATGAACGGTAGGACAGACTTCGGTGTGTACCTGGGCAGCCTGTCACGATTTTTGACCAACGAAGCGGAGTGCTGCGAAGGACCCATATCTGCCTGGGAAGTACAAGAAGCGATGAAAAGCTGCACGAGAGGTAGATCATTGGGTTTGGATGGTCTGCCCTATGAGCTTTATACTTCAATGCCAGACTTTTTTGCAGGCGTCTTGGCGAGCGTCTACTGCAACTGGCAACAAAACGGGAAAATTCCTGCTTTTGTTTGTTGAGGAGTGGTGGCTTTGCTAAGAAAGGACCCAAACAAGGGGGAAATGATAGGGAACTTTAGGCCCATCACTCTGCTCAATGCAGAGTTGAAGATTTTGGCCAAGGTGTTAGCCAAGAGGTTGGCGCTTGTCGTGGGCAAGCTGATCGGCAAGGTGCAGACATGCGCTGTACTGACAAGGTCTATCCAAAGTAACCTCCATTTCATGCGCTACATCATAGAGAGAGTGGGTAACGAAGCTGGAGCGGGTGAGGCTTTGATCAATTTAGATCAGTCTAAAGCCTTCGATACGGTCTACCATTGATACCTGGCAGCTGTTCTCAAGGCAGTAGGTTTTGGTCTGGTCTTCCACGGGTGGATAGCTGCTTTATACAGCAGCATCTGCTCGGTCATACGGGTGAACGGTCACCTTTCCGAGCTGTTCAACATCTCGCATTCGATTCGCCAAGGATGCCCTCTCTCCTCCCTCCTCTACGTTTTGACTCTCGAGCCATTACTGCAGAAGTTGGAGGCTTTGAGGGGTGTCCCGCGCGATCTGGGATGTGGAAAGAGCATGTCTGCCTATGCCGACGTCACCATGACGGTCTCAAGCCACAAGCACATCGACCTGATTGGCGAGACACTAAATGAGTACGAAGCGGTGACAGGTACGAAAATTAACGTGGAAAAGTCAGTGGGCTTGCAACTAGGCACCTGGAGGGGCAAGTCCATGCTATCCAACAGCGTCGTTGGGTGTTGGACAGATGGTCCTGCTAAACTGCTCGGGGTCTGGTTCGGTGGAGAAAAACTGGGAAGAAGTGATGAGCAGGGTGGCCAATCTTACCCAGTAATGAGCCAAGAGGAAGCTGTCCCTGAAAGATCAAATGAAGGTGACGAATGCGTACATCGCATCCGTCATCTATTACCGCTTGACCGTCGCTCCTTGTCCAGACCACTGGTGCACTTGCTCTTTGACTTTCTGTGGAAGGGTCAGGTTTCCACTAGTCAGGCACTCTATCTGCTGTCAACAGCCACTGAACAGAGGCTTTGGCATGCAGTGGTTGCTGATGCGCAAACATGTGCTCAGGCTACGGCATCTCAAGCGTTTCCTGGTCGCCATTCGTCAGACACAATTTTCTGCAGCTCGTCTCTTTGACAGAGCTGCAATCTTGGATCAAACATAGAACGAGAAAGGGCGCTTGTCACCTCAAGTGCCACCAAGCTTTCACTGCCTTCAGCTAAGCGGGTAAAGCGATCGGTAGTAGTTCCACTCCAAGCGTTCTATAGAGGGTTAGTGGAGGAAAAGTGCGACAATGTTCTCGGGGAAACTCTAGGTGTCGACAATAATCAGCTAAACAGTCTGTTCAGAAGAACTTTCAGGCCAGGGCCCATGGATAACTTTCAAAGGTCCCTCGCCTGGCAGTGCTACCGAGGGGCGCTGCCTGTTCGAGATAAACTCTACCGGCACGGAAGTGCTGTCAGCCAAGCCTGCCTGAGATGCGCTCAGAACGACGAAACCATTCTGCATGCATTCATCCAGTGCCTGAGTATTGCTGACCTGTGGGTTTATGTCGAACAGCTACTATCACGTGTAGGACGGATCCGGCTATCAGCTGAATCTATAGTGAAGATTGACCTGCTGATCTCCTTTAACTGGGAGGGCAAGGCAATTTTCCTTTGTCTAGTGGCTGTAGCAAATGAGGTGGTATGGTGGACCCGTTTGAAAGGGCTATAGTCAAACAATTTCCTCTTTGGTCAAGGCCTCATCAACTTTTTCAAGTTCCACTTGAAAAGGAAGATGAGAGTAGAGAGGGAAGTGCTGTCTCGTAGCAAATTTATTGAAGGGTGGGTGACTGTTGGTAAAATGGCCAGTATGAACGGACCAATTCTAAGGTTACACCTGTAAAAAAAAAAGGTAATATAAAAGAGAAGGGGCTCTCTACCCCTCCTAACTAGACTCCCGTGGCTTTTATGGATTCTTCCACGTATAACTTTTCAAAACGCCTCCCCCTATTGGGAGTTTTATTTGTTATATTTTTGCTGTTATTATTGTTTACACGAATGTTTTTGTTTTTGGACAAAACCCTTTGTACCCTTCGTCCTGTCTTTTGTCCTTACATGTTTTTAATTTATATTAGCCCTTGTGGCCAATAAAACAAGAATTAGTTATTATTATTATTATTATTTATTCAAGGTACTGCCTGGAATTGAACTCAGAATTTTGGGGTTAGCAGCTCGCGCTCTTAACCATTATGCTTTATGCCTGTGGGCAATTATAGAATGAATTTTAGGGCTATTTTTGTATCCTTCCTTAATACCAGTTCCCATGTTCTACTCATATCTGCACAAGGAGGTTATTGTGTCCTAGCATATATGCTGCCTCTTTTAGTTTTAGGAATGAGAACCCAGGGTTGGGTTGAAAATTTTACCAGCTCACCTGATGAAGGCTGGAGAGTAAATCAGCTGAAGTGTTGTGGTAACAACAAACAAGATGAGGACACCTATCCGTCCAATGTAAATAATGTAGATAATCTCTGTTTTGATAAAGTTAAAACTATGTTATGGAGTCATTCATAGGTAGAAATATTTTTATATATTATACAGGATGTGAGTGGTATTCATTTGCAATTTCCAAATGCTAATTTTATGCATGTTTTTTTTACTTTTGTTGTTGGTCTTTTTCTTTTTTAAAAGCAATAACCATTCTTGCTTTATTTTTTTTTGCATAATAATTGACAATGGATATTTTTTGAACCCCCTCCCCCCCAATTTGTGGAAGAGGCATGAGTCCTCCTTGGAATTGACACCCAAAAGACAAACAAGATTTCAGACTTCAGTAGAAGGATGGTGGAAGAGGTCAGAAAGGAGCTGGAATATTCAGGATTCAACTATGAGGTGACAGAAGAGAAGAAAAACCCATGATTGACAATCTGATGCCATTAGAACACCAGAATTTGTCGCTGAAATCTAGATCATCAACAATAATCGAAGTAAGTTGTGTGCCATTGCATAGGAGAAAGGTGGGAATGAAATCTCATCAGGCTGAGAACATTTGCCACTTTTCATATAAGATGAGGTAGAGAATTTCTGTTCAAGGCAATGCAAGGAGAGTAACTCAAGCTTACCAAGAAGCTGATCAAACAAGTTGAAACACCCACTAGTGCCAGACATGCTGTGGTTCTTCGCTAATGAGAAGAATTTCTGCCAAGACCAGAAAATCAACTCCCAGAACAACAGGTGGCTTGCTGTCTCACTCAAGGATGTGACATTTGGACTCTCAACTCACTTGACTGCAGCCCCTTTGACTTCTTCATGTGGGTTGCAGTGGAACAAGAGACCAACAAATCCAACTGCAACATGAAGAACAAGCTGCCAGGATTACAAGGGCCTAAATCAGGAGATACTGACAAAAGCCTGTGGTTGGTTCCAAGGTTGCCTGGAGGCTGTCATCGAGGCCAAAGCAAATTCATTGAGTGAGATAGACAAAACATGTCAGGTAGACAAACTGACCCAAACCTGTCAAATATATTTCAAAAAGTAATAACACTTTTATTTTTTCCTGAGGCAGTCATGTGAATGAATTCTGTTTGTACCTGTATTATATTTGAAGTGCACCAGCTCTAAAACTTGATGGGAGCTTAGTAGGAAAGAGGTCCATGAGGTGGTTGAGTGAGTAAGGACATATTCAGCCCCAGGACCTTATAAGATGTACAGTATTCTCCACAGGCTGTGGAGAATACTGATGATGATATGGAGGTGGGGTAAGATCACTCAGCTGTGGAGCAATGCAGGAGTGGTATAGATTCTAAATGAAATAGACTCAAAGCCATCAGCAAGTTTAGAATAATCTTGTTATGCAATGTCAGAAGAAAGGTACTCTTCAGCATCGTTGTACTGAATAGATTACCACATGAGGAACTCCAACATTGATATCTCATTTCAGATAAAAAGGTACCTCAAATGTATCAGGATGTTTGGAACACTAGGTACAGTCCGCCAGTTGATCAGGGAAGCTAGAAAAAATTTTAAAAACCTGGTAGTATTGTGGCTAGACTTTTCAAATGCCTATGGCTCCAGACAGGTCCAGAAATTTCAATTTAGGTTACTACAACAGTTTTAGTCTGAGATTCTGCCTCTCCTACCACACAGAGTGACACAACCTTGAGAGGAGTATTATCAATAGATGCACCATGGATCCAACATGTTTAAGAACTGTATTGTGCTCTAACACCTGCTTAATATGATGAGTGCCCTTCCAAACGCCAATCACTTTACAGTGCACTGGGTGCTTTTTTCATGACACAAATACTAGGGAGGTTGCCATGTAGCTCGCATGACTAACATCTCCTTCAATAGAATGAGGCTATAGTAGAGAGGAAAGCAGCTATATGATAGGAGACATGTGGTTCAGTATGAAAGAAGAGGCCAGAACAGAACAGGTTCCTTGCTGCAGGGGAGCTAGATGGCAACCCCTGTATAGATGAGTGAGTAGGAGTAACCAAGGTAAATTTGGATAGACATAAAATAGTAGTGGTAAAGTGATTGGGTGGACCCTGATGGTACAAGAAGGTGAATAGAAGTGAGGAAAGAAGAACAAAGAGTGAGTGTGAGTAACAGTTGCAAGAGTGTAAGGAGAGAGTGAAGGATAGTTAGAGATGGGGATGGGTGAATGGGAAAATATAATGAAGAACAAGGGTTGAAGGGTGGCTGATAATAAATATACTTAGCAGTGTTAGTGTTTGGCCAAAGAAATCAACAGAATAAGTATCAGACTTAAAAAAACAAAAATTCTGGGGTTGATTTATTTGATTTAAATCCTTCAAGGCAGTATCCCCAGCATGACTGCAGTCCATGACTGAAACAAGGGGAAAATAAAAGATATGTTGGTAGGTAATAGTAGAAGATTGGGTAAGGTTGCATGATGGATGTAGTGAATGATGGATAAGAGTGATAAATGATACCGAGTTGGGAGAAAGTAGAAGAAAGTAGGTGATAACTGACAGTAACAGAGATGAAGAGAATAATAATAACAATAATAATAATAATAAAAATAATAATAATAATAATAATAATACAGTAGATAGGGGATGGATGAGAGATGATGTATGGGTAGGCAGGTTTGAGAAAGTCTATTTCCTGTGTGCTCTTGGTACTTGTTGCTTTTAAGCACTTGTCACATACAAAGTCTACTTTCTCTGTTAACTTACCCATGCATGATTATGTGTTCTTAGTTTGCATTGGGTACACTGTAGGGAATTTCTACCTACTTTTTTCTACATATTGAATAGGACAGTTTCTTTGATGGAAGCAGAGATGTATCTGTTTTCCTACTTACTGTTTGCTATGTTAATTTTGAGGCTTTTTATTCCAGGTTTTGGTTCCACATCTGGAATTTCTTTTCTAATTCTACTACAGATTCAGCTATAATAATGAGGTAATCAGCATAAAGGAGTTCCCACAGACAACCAGTCTCACACTCTTCTGTTAAACCTGGAAGACTATGATAAATAGAAGGTGACTGCAAACCAAGCCCTGGCCAGCCCCTACTTTCTAACCAAACTCCTCACTGTGCTCTTGTTAATTCTCACCTAACTGACAGCATCTCTGTACATGGCTTTTAAGACACTCTCAAACCATTTGTTTACCCTTAGCTTTCCCTGCGACCACCAGATGACTCAGCAAAGGCTTTTCTCAAAAGCTTTCTCTAAGTTAAGTTGGTGAATGCTAAGTATTCTCATGTACTTGGAAGAGAGCATCCATAGTATCTCCCTAGCACAAAAACAAAACTACATTTCATCTAGTTTAACTCTCTCTCTCTAATTAAATGTGAACTATAACCCTCTCCATAACTTTCATGACCTGGTCCAGCAATTTAACACTTCAGTAATTTTCTCTCTATATAATATCTTCTTGTAACTGTTGACTATGATGCTGCTGTATCAGTTATTGGATATGACACCTTTTTGTACAATCCAACTGACTACATGGGTAACTACGCTGTATCTCACTCTGCCAGATAAGTTCAGCATCTCAGTGGTAACTCCTTATGGTTCAAGGGCTTTTCTAGCCTTTATGTCCTTAGTTACTTTATCTGTCATACTACTATCAATAGTAGAGCTGATTCTTCTGTTGAGGTTGACTTTGTCTTTCATTCTTTCGGGTTCGATAAATTAAGTACAGTAGCGTACTGGGGTCAATCTGATTGACTGCCCCCCCACCACCAAATTTTGGGGCTTGTGCCTAGAGTAGAAAAGAATAGTATAGCTGGTTCCTCTGTTGGATCCACATTGAGGAAACCCTCTTTTTCCCATGCATTCTTCACATAACCTTTCATAGTAGCACTAAGTTCAAGAGTCCCATCATCCATTTATACACACTTCTCACTCACATCTTGATTCCTTCTGATATAGTCTTGCAATCTGGGACATCTCATGCTTCAGATTTTCATCTTGTAAAACATTGACAAACCTCTTACTTTCTATTTGCTAAGTAAACCTATCACATATCTTGTCTTCTTGCTATCTATATATATAAAACACAGGATGTGTGTTTGTCATGTTGTTAAAACTCGAGATCCACCCCACCGATTTTAATGCATTACATAGGGTCCATGAAGTGTCATGAGCCAAAAAGATTTTCAACTTCTTGCCTAATGTGGGCCTAAGGGCAGATAGACCACATTTTTTAAGCATTTTCGCAGTATTAAGGCCTGTAACTTGAAGAGTATCCAGTCACTTTCCTCCAAATTTGCAACAAACATTAACCAGGCTCCTTGAATTGTTGTTGACTAAAAAAAAATTTCCCACACCAACTATGGGCCCCACTAAAATGCAGATTAATCAGATGTGAATATACTGCGCTGGGTTTTACCTTTGTTTTAGGCCATTTTCCGGCAATAAAATATTGACACTACTTATGCATTATAAGTAGCATATAATATTTCATGAAAACCTTTTTGTCCAATTTGGCAGAGGAAATGAGAAGAACATAAAATTTTTTGTCGGTGCCCTGTTGATGTTTCATGTTACCATCCTGCACACCATGGGGCCATGTGTTTGTGTGTGCAGCTGGGTAAAGGCACAACAAACCCATTAGTCTATTCTCCAGAAATGCCCTGTTGATGTTTCTTGTTTCCAATCCTGCACAATACAGCATGGCCTGGCAGCATGTCCGCTTTCTATGTCATCCATGTCTGAACTATATAATGCAAAATGTTCATACAAAAAATCAAACTGCTGTTGTGACTCACAGCCATTTGAGTTTGACTGTGTGACCACTTCTGGAAGCTATGCTCGCCACCTGCAATTAGCCCTCACCCTCTGTGTTCTCTCCCTCATTTAGTCGGATGACAAAATACAGGGTGTCCCAGGATTAATGATGATTTGAGTGAAATCAGATGCATTTTAAAAAAAACTCACCTTTATTTATGTTTATCATGTTTAGTATGTGTTAAAAGTGTATAAATTTTGAATTTTGTTTATAATTTTATTTTCATTCCTGTTGGACCCCTCTTATTTGTCCATGACAGCTTTTTTTCAATTTGGCAGCAACCATTTTCTTTACCTCCATTCCCAAGATGGAGCAATCATTTAGCTGAGCTTAAAGAGCACATTCAGTTAGCAGTGCAGGAGCTAACTCCTGAAATGCTTCAAAATGTGTTTCATAAAGCTAAGGAGAGATTTGAAGTATGCAGGGATACAGATATGTTGAAAATTTTCAATAAAAGTCTGACGTGAGATTTATAAAACTATTTGTTTTGATAATAAACATAAAATACTGTCAGTTTTTTTTTTTTATTTTCTCAATTTCATTGAAACAGATAGTTAATTCTGGAACACCCAGTATGGTGTAGCATATGTGTTGCTCAAGTGAATATTAAAGTCAAAGGTCTTCTCGCTGTAAACATCTCATCTTTTTGTTAAGCATATTGTATCAAGGAGTATATTATCCAAAATGGATCTCTCTTTTATAGGCGTAGCTGTGTGATTGAGAAGCTTGCTTTCAAACCATGTCGCATTGGGCTCAGTCCCACAACGGCACATTGTGCAATTCTCTTTCATTACAATTCCGTGCCGACCAAAGCCTTGTATATTATATAATTGCCATTACTGTATTAAATAACACATAGAACTCGCTTATTATTGTCATATAATAAACAAACAGAAGTTCATGTATGAAATTGATCTTTTTTCTACTTAAATTATATGTTTTTTTCTTATAAAATACACACACACAGAAGGAGTAAATCTATATATATATATATATATATATATATATATAATAACACTTTGAATGTGGCTCCCGAGAAAGAATAAAAGTAATTACCCAATTAATAACAGGTATTACTGCTAGTCTGATATAATTCTCAGCTGCTCTCATTCTTCCAGTCTTCCCAAGTCTGTCTCTTCACTTTTATGAGTCTGTCTACCTCACTGTCTCATTAACCCTTGTCTGGCTGGAGCTTTACACCAGCCGCATATTTGGTTAATATATATGTTCAGTGTTTTGAGATTAGCCTTCAATACTTCCTATTGAATGCTGATCTCAAAATGCTGAACTTTATGAAGGAGATGACTGAGGACTGAGACATGTGTTGCATTGCTGTATTCAAGAAGACCCACCCATCACAATAGAATTGAGACCCTAAAACCAAGGTGCCGCATAAAAAGTATTGGTGTGGATGCTGATGACACATAAAAAGCACCCAGTTCACTCTGTAAAGTGGCTGGCATTAGGAAGGGCACCCAACTGTAGAAACCTGGTGCAGCCTCTGGCCTTGCCAGTTCCTGTCAAGCTGTCCAATCCATGACAGCATGGAAAACGGACATTAAATGTTGATGATGATGATGATGATGATATGTGTATGTGTACAAACATACATACATATTCAGGAGCTGATGATTTGGGTTTGCACAAGTTTCAAACAAATTAAGTCTTGATCGCTTGAAGAGATCAAAGACAAAAAAGTTGGGCCAGTAGCAAGTTTGGCTTCTTGGTTGGTAGTACCCATCACTGAGAAATCACTGTTGACATTAACTGTCCTTACACTGCTAAAAAATTAGTCTTCAGAGGTTCCAAAGAGGCATTTTGCAACAAGGTAAGTACTTGGATTTACACTATTATCTAAAAATAGCATGACAGTACAAGACTTGTGGAAATGGAAAGGGAGAAAAAGAAAGAAAGAAAAAAAGATTGAATTTACAGCTTTCAAAAATATTTTCAAATTAAAATGTTTATTATTCTTTGAACTATTAGCTTTTGTTGATAATAAACACTAAATATTATGTAAGCTACTAGAATGTCATTGTCTTGGCACTTTCCAGTGGTCTGCTTTAAGGTTCTGTAATCGGTTAATGGTAGACCTTCTATTAAAATACCAGAGGAGACCAATGACTAAACAAAACACAATTTCTATGTAATATCCATCAATTACAGTTAAACATGTTCCACCATTTTCAGTGCATATCTAAAAAGATAAGAAAATGGAAAAAATCAATAATATATAATACAATATAATGAATACAAACAGCAAGGAAATCTATTAATTTCACATATAAAAGCATATAGGTATGTTTTAAATTTCAAAATATAATTTATACTAGTTTTATTAAAAATATAACTGTTTTTTTTTAGTAATGTCCAAATCTACCAGTATCAAGCCAGCTAGTTTCCACAGGAATTTGTACAACTCTTTTTGTAACTGGAAATAGTTTAGAACTATTAATAAGAAACAGTAGATTAAATAAGAATCAAAACAGTCAAGAAATCAAGTAGCCCACTGGGTGAAAATATTTATATTAAAAACACATTTTATTTAAACAAATATATTATATTTAAAATATGTTTGTTCTAGTTCTAAATGATCATGGCAGTTTTAGAAAAAATTGCCATGATCTGGTTACATGAATCATAGTATTTCAGTTGATTTTGAAAATTTCCTTCAATAAGGACATGATTTGGTTATGTGAATCATAGTATTTCAATTGATTTTGAAAATTTCCTCCAATAAGGACATACCAACTTAGTTTTATTTAACACAACAAAATAGTCTCTTCCCAATTCCTGAACAGCACAAGTAAAATCTCAGACTCCACAAATGTCAGGTTTTGCAATCTCTGATAATCTTTCTCCAAAGTTTGAATAATTTTCAGTTGTGAACAGTTGCAGACATCTACAAAGCACTAACAAACCTACTCACATAGCTATAAATGTCTGAGAATATACCAATACACTCTAAGATAAATCTTCACTCACAAATTATGCTTGCTGTATGTTCTCCTTCTGTATATTCTGCTGATACATCCCCCTATTTTTCTTTTGTCATCTTCACAGTACCTCTCCTTCAAATTCAGTAAATAGTTTTCCAAATCCTGCCTTCTTAAAACTGTAACTCTTTGGAACACTATCCCTGATTTTCTTTACTCAACAAACATTAACACAAAGAAGTTCCAACTTAACACACAATTCTCATCAGTCTGAAAGGGTTTATTAAAGAATTGATGGATATTTTAGCTTCTAGTACAGAGTTCAGTTCCTTCCCCAGGAAGGGTAACTTATAATAAACAAGCATCCTATACAAGTAGAGGTTTTATTTCTCATCTCTTAAATAGTATGGAAATTGGAGATAAACACCAGCCCAATGAATGCTTATGATTCAAAGAAGGGAAAGAAACAAAAAGGTGAATTTTCAAGAGTGGTAAATGGCAGTATAAAATATTAATAATTATCTACAGTTAAAAGAATTGATTAATATAAGAAGAAATTTAATTTTTACATTTCATGTTTTTGGGTCAACAGAAGAAAGATTTTTGTGGCAAATATGGTGATAGTGGGTAACTAAAAACCATTTATACAGTGTGAAATAAATAGAAAAAGCTTGATGATTATTGATGGTCAGTCTACTGGAAATTTCAACAAGGCTCCATCAATAAAGTCTAATAAAAACCCATATAAGGCAAAATATTTTTTGGACTTTTTGAAGTGGTATGTATAGTGAGAGAAATAACGAATCTATCTCCCTCATATTACATCCCACAATCTTAATAAAATGGGAGAACATATTTTAGGTTATCTAAAACTATATTGTCCTAGGTACTCCAAAAGACAGGTTATGGATGGAATGTCTATCAAGGCTGACTTGAGACTAAACAATAACAAACAATATAAAATAAATAAGAAGCAAGAAGTCAACAAAGGTTGTGATAAAAAAAGCTTCAGTAAAGTCTGTCTTTCTGATTCAATTACAAAGTATAGCTAATAGGCATTTTGAACAGAGGAAAGGAAAGAGTAGATAAAGTAATTTATAAAACCAAGAAAAAGAAACACTAAAAATACAGGCATAGAAATGTTATAAAACAAGAGTTTTAAGGCCATTTTCCTTGCTATTGTAGAGGTTAATCTTGTGATGATCATGGCATTTCTCTACATTCTCCTCAGTAACCCCTTTGCCCTCCATAACTTTGTTTTTATCTCTCTTCCCCTTTCTCTACTTCTGCATTCATTTCCATCACTCTTTTCAGTCACTTCTATCCTTCCTCAACACAAGACCAAGCTAGATCATCCCATTTCTTTTTACAACATTCATCATGGGCTCATCTATCATCTGCAAGTCATTGTCTTCCTCTTCCTCTTTTCTGATACCATTTTTCTATTGTCCTGAGGCAATAATTTACAATTTTCTTAAAATCATGTCTATGTAAGAAGTGAATTTTGACATTTATCTATAATCTAGTTCTTGAACACTTTAAGTATATATAAAATGAGATCAGAGAATTAAATAGAATATCTACAACAAATCTATAAAAATTATCCAAAAACATTTGTGGGAGTAGTTGATATAATTAAGATAAAGGAGGACTGAAAATTGAAATATGACACTGAGATGTAGTTAAACAAAAGTATTAAAAGCAACAACAATAGTTCGTGAATATCTCTATTTGAGTTAGGTGATTATACTGCACTGCATATTAAATTTTAATAGCATTTCAAAATTTGTGAGCCTAATTAAATTATTTCACAAAACACAATATTTGTAAAATATTTATTATACCAAAAATAAATGTTCAAGAAAGTGAGTGTTGGTTAAAAGAAATGATACTCTACTAAAGAGTGACTTTTATTTCTTTGCAACTATTGTTATTTTTAGTACACTTTTTTTTGTAAACACCAATCGTATTTAACCATAATTTTAAAGTCCAATTCTCTCAGATACTACTTCATTGTCTTTGTGTCTTGAGGCAATGTTTTACTATTTACTTAAATAACTGTCTTAAAATTGTTTCTATGTATAAAATGCACTTATATATTCATTTATAAACTAGTTCTTGAACACTTCTGAGTAGATATGGAAATAAGATCAAATCATCTGTGGCTGCAAAAGAATTAATGGGTTGTTGCTGTTGGCATAATTTTATTGTTCCTCATTTTATACTTGCATAGGTCAGATGAAATTTATTGAAGCAGATTTTCTATGGCCAGATGTCTTTCCTGTTGCCAACACTATCAGTTTCCAAGCAAGGTAATATTTTCCCATGGCCAGACATGTTTTCATGGAAGATTGTAAATGAATGGTGATGCTCATTTACAAGTATCATGCAATATCAAGTTAAGGTCATACAAGCATGCACACACACACACAGAACTATATATACACAATATACACAACAGGCTTTTTTCAGTTTCTGTCTAGCATATTGACTTACAAGACTTTGGTTGGTCTGGGGTTATAGTAGAAGACACTTGCCCAATATACCACACAGTAGACCTAAACCCGAAGTTATGTGATTGGAAAGCAAAGTTCTGAACCACAGCTTTGCCTGCACCTACAATTTCTTTTTGATACCATAAAGTTAGATGATGATATCTTGTTATCTTTACCATTATCCTCTCTTATCATCAACGGTTAGGAGACCATGTCCAAAATGTTACCTTTTCGATTCTTGTCTTTTCTTTTTCCATCAATATTTTACAGATAATTTTGTATAAAAAATTCATTGTTGTAAAATATAAGACCGCAAATGTAGTATACTTTGACAGTCATATAAAGTTATCTATTCTTTCAAGCCCAAACTTTCAAACTGACATTTTGATGTTGTCCTGATTGTTCTAGAAGGAGATTTGGTGAAACCTTCTAGATGCCCATAATATATAGTAAAGATATTCATATCCAATAAAATGGTATGGATACGACTCAGTCTTTGTTTCATTGTGTTACAAGTTCCATCTACACACACACACATATACATATACACACATACTCTCACACATCCCCATATTTCTTAAAGCAATGATTTTTTCATTTTTGGCTGCAGAGTCTTCCATTTTTCTCAAATTATTGATGTCATTTCCTTCCAAATTGATGATCTCTTTGCACTTCATTGTAAAGATTTCTTGTCAATATAGAAACCCCTCTAAATAAATCACTTTGAAATCAATAATTTCTATTTTTTTTTTTAGTAATTTCAAAATTTGTGTGCTTTCTGTTTATGTTTCATTGTTTTATGTGAATGTTTAACCACATCCTTGTATCATATTTGGGCGTTAGGAAGGGCATCCAGCCATAGAAACCATGCCAAATCAGATTGAAACCTGATGCAGCTCCCCAGCTTACCAGTTTTCATCAAACTGTCCAACCCAATACCTTGATGCCCTCTCTGTTGCCAACCTTCACCTGTTTCCAAGTAAGGTAATAATTTCTCATGACCAGAATATTAGAAACAAAGTACACCATTTGCATTACAACAACACTCATTTACAACTATGTGCAATGTCAGCATAAAGAGAGTGTAACATACACTCACACACGCATACATATAGAAATGAGAGACGTCTACTAAATTCATTCACAAGGTTTTGGTTGGCCAGGGGATGTAGAAAACACTTGCCTCAGGTGTCACACAGTGGGATGGAACTCAGAGCAATGTGGTTGGGAAGTAAACTTTTTACCACAAGCCACACCTGTACCTATAAAGTTATAATTCCATTTATAGATACTAATATTTTATTGTCACTAAAATTATGTACTTGAAAATGAAAAACATTATTAACCTTAAAAAATCGGAATAAATAATTTTTTTCTATAATGGAAAATCTTTGTCATAGAGGTAGACATTTTTATTGGTGATGGCATAATTAGATCTAAGCATATTTAAGAAACAATTAAAAAAATTTTCTTACCTCAGCATTTACTGCATCAGAACAAGAACTATTATCTGAAGAACAAGTCTTGACTGTCAGACTATCAACTAACCATAAAGAAATTGTAGCTGGCCAATTGCCACCTAAACAGAAAAATTAAAAACAACATGCCAGAAGTGCTTCAATATTTTATTACAAATTATTTTTCAATATCTATTTTTTAATAAATATACTCCAATACTTTATATTTAGTATTTATTTTATTTTATTAAGTATTTATTTTATTTAACTTTATATTTAAATAACAGGAAAAGAAATACATTAAATATAACAAAACATTTAAGAAAACTAACATACATAAAAATATTTATTCTGCAACATAAAAATTTGTATTTAGTATAATATAGGTAGGTAAAGATAATCATAGCAACTGAACCTCAACTAAGTATAGCACTGATATTTTATAATTTAAATACTAGTAGCATAAAAAAAATAAAGAAAAGGTGGTATGTTGGTTAAATATTACTCTTGTACTAAGGTTAATTTCAATTACAACAAAACATTTATCATCATCTTATCCTTTAATTCCATCATATTACTGATTCAACTGAGCTACAAAAGTAACACTGTAATTATCAAAACACTTACCCAAGTTATTAACAGTATTTAACAAAGTCATGTAAGAACCGCCAATCGCAGGATCACTTACTTTGGCTGACATAGCCATTCCTGACACAAACATACAATACAGTGTTACCTAAATAAAAATATATTCTAATGTTAATAATAGTATTCAGGGAAACAATGAATAATATTGGCATACAAAGGAAAGACAAAAGTAGAGGCATCCATTATAAAAGTATGAAAAATGTTCAATAAACAACATAAATGTAGAAAATTCATACATTTTATACAGTATTTTTTATTCAAAATATGAAAAGGAATATATTTAACAAAAGAATAACAAGAAAAAAAAACAAAGAAAGAGAGAAAGGAAAAATCCATCAATATAGCATCAAGTACTTCAATTGGTCACACACCACAAAGTTCAACAGAACCTACTGAAGCAAGCTAGCATGCTCATGGCATTACCATGAGCGATGGTAAGCCAAGCATCTTCATGGGCATCATCTGACACCTCGATGAGGTGAACTGCTAACAATGACAAGAACTTCGCTGTTAGTGGCCCAGTCCCTCTAAATACCTTAAATGCCACAGGTCTCAATACTTCAAAGTTTTGTTCCATTCAGCTTCAGAAGCAGTGACTCTCCCATTAATCACAGCATCCAGGATGTGGGAAGGAGCAAAAGAGTCACAGACTGTGGTGTCCCAAATGAGACACTATGTGAGTTAACTGAAAAAATCTGGAGTTGAATTTGTTTTCTTGGATTACAGGAAGAGGATGTTTTGGAGAGGTTGAGATGTTCTTGGTTATTTTGAATCTATATGTGTATGTATGTGTATAAGCATGTGTATGTGTGTGGTGAATTTTAGAGGCTTAGTTAGAGAGAGAAAAGAAAAAAGAAAGATGAACTGATGATCTACAAATATTCCATAACATTCTGAACACTTTACCCATCTATCAAAATCATGACGGAAACCATTGATAATGACTTATTGTTAGACATTCAATTAAAAATATGCAACTCCACAGTAACAATGTGTATATCATCATCACCATCACCATCACTATCATCATCATCGTTTAACATCCGCTTTCCATGCTGGCATGGGTTGGATGGTTAGACTGAGGACTGGCAATCCAGATGGCTGCACCAAGCTCAAATCTAATTTGGCAGAGTTTCTACAGCTTGATGTCCTTCCTAATGCCAACCACTCTGAAAGTGTAGTGGGTGCTTTTACTTGCCACCAGCATGAGGGCCAGTCAGGCAGTACTGGCAACGACCACGCTCAAATGGTGGTTTTTTTACGTGCCACCTGCACAGGAGCCAGTCCAGCAGCACTGGCAACAACCTTGCTTGAATGTTGTTTTTCACGTACCACCGGCACAAGTACCAGTAAGGCGATGCTGGTAATGATCAAGCTCAAATGGTGCTCTTAACGTTCCACTAGCATGGATGCCAGTCAGGCGGTGCTGTCATCGGCCACGTCAGCGAATTTGATTTTGATTTTACTTGCCTCAACAGGTCTTCGCAAGCAGAGTTTAGTGTCCAATGAAAGAAAGGTACGCATAAGTGGGCTGGTTACACCACTGGCTTAGGCCACGGGTTATGGGCTCACTTGGCTTGCTGGGTCTTCTCAAGCACAGCATATTTCCAAAGGTCTCGGTCACTGGACATTGCCTCGGTGAGGCCTAATGTTCGAAGGTCATGCTTCACCACCTCAGCCCAGGTCTTCCTAGATCTACCTCTTCCACAGTTTCCCTCAACCGCTAGGGTGTGACACTTTTTCACACAGCTATCCTCATCCATTCGTACCATATGACCATACCAGCGCAATTGTCTCTCTTGCACACCACAACTGATGCTTCTTAGGTCTAACTTTTCTCTCAAGACACTTATACTCTGTCGAATATGCATACTGACATTACACATCCAGCAGAGCATACTGGCTTCATTCCTTGCAAACTTATGCATGTCCTCAGCAGTCACGACCCATGTTTCACTGCCATGTAGCATGGTTGTTTGTACACATGCGTCATACAGTCTGCCTTTTACTCTGAGCGAGAGGCCCTTTGTCACCAGCAGAGGTAGGAGCTCTCTGAACTTTGCCCAGGCTATTCTTATTCTAGTAGCTACACATTCAGAGCATCCACCCCCGCTACTGACTTGGTCCCCTAGGTAATGGAAGCTATCAACTACTTGTAGTTTTTCTCCCTGGAATGTGGCAGAAGTTGTTCTCTGCACATTTTCATTGTTTATTGCTCCTGAGCATCTGCCACATACAAAACCTATCTTCCCAGTTAGCCTTCCTTAGATATTGCTGCACCTCTTAAACAATATAAAAATTACAGACATACACTAATATTTGAACTACTATTCATACCATCCTTCACACATCAAATGGAACATTCTATACAGTATGGTAAGATGTATTTGTGCAATAGTGGTTGACCCCAAAATATGTCAAATTTAACTCAATGAACTTACAGGTTTCTTAAAAAAACAGAATTATCCCTTAATGCTTTGAGCCCATAACACCAGTTTACCGGATGGCTTATTTTTCTCTATGCCGTTGCACCGCTCTACTGGTGAAGTGCATCTGCATTAAAGTTTTTATCCAGTCAGAATGCTCATTCACCCTGAGTTGAATGTGGCTTGTTTTGATGATGAAATTAGAGTTTTTTCACCTTGAAATGAAGTCAACCTGAATTTGAAACTTCTGAACTTAAATGACAACATAAGCAGCTGTTCACAGCTGCTGAAGCGTCACTCAATTAGACAAATTGAGTGAGTTAGAGGCCAAAAATGATGAAGAATATCCTGCAAATGATCTTGATTCAGTTTCTGACAGTGACATTGAGTTGGACTCTAGCATGAATAATGAAGAATCAAATTCTAGAGTAAAAGGGGAAGGGGGCATGGTCCTGGCTCTTCGGGCAATAGGAGACCTCCTCAAACTAACACTGTACCTGTAAATTGGAATAAGAATTACACTCCAGTTGATTTATCTTTTAATGCTTAGATGAAGTGGATAATTTGTTTTTCTCCCATACCAAGCTCCAAGTTTATTTGTCCCTATACAGTTCCTTTATCAAACTTTAAGCAACCTTTCAAGACATCTGGAATTGTAGGAAAATCCAATAGCAGCAGTTGTCAACAATTATCGTAGGAAAGAAATGTTTTGTAAAAGCAAAAGATTATTGTCTTATTCTTATGGGTGTGAGAATGAAAATGAAGAGATGAATGGATGTATGAGATGGTAGGAAGAACTGTATGATAAGATTTAGTTGGCGGACCAAGTTCATGTGTACTTTGTTCCTTGCATCTCTCGATTTGAGCCATAAAAATTCTACACTCAAGTCTCCTTTTAGCATATACACATACAGCCCAATGCTCTATCTTGTCCACAGGTAATATATGTAGCTACAGACACTGATATCATGGTGATATTATTGTTGTTACCAGTTGGTGAGTTGGTAGTAGTAGTAGTAGTAGTAGTGTTGGTTGTATTGGTTTTGGTGATGGTAGTGGGGTATTGTTGGTGGTGGCAGTAGTCATATTTTTCTTGTTAATTTCATTGTTGCTGTTTAGCTGCAAGTAAATCCTACCCATGCATGCATGGAGGTTGGATGTTAAACGATGATGATGATGATGACAGAGTTGCTTATGTTGTACATAATGTTGTGGTATGGATGGTGATTGTGTTTGTATTGATGATAGTAATCTGAATAGTTAATCAGTTTGCCAAAGAAGGTGTCATACCAAATGACTGGTGTAGCAGCATTATAGTAAACTGCTACAATGGTAAAGGTAATGCCTCAGACAGAAGTGACTATAGAGGTATCAAATTGCTGGACCAGGCCATGAAAGTTACAGAAAGGGTCATAGCTCAAATGATTAGGAAGGGAGTTAACATTGATAAAATACAGTTTGGTTTTGTGCAGGGAAGAAGCACTACTGATGCTTTCTTTCTAGTATGGAAACTGCAGGAGAAGCATTTAACCAAAAATAAACTGCCATATATGGCATTTGTTGACATAGGTAAAAACCTTTGAAAGGATCTCTCACTCCCTCGTCTGATGGCCACTGTAGAAGCTAGGAGTACTTGAGTGGCTAGAGAGAGTCATCCAAGCCAAGCAAAGAGATGCTATCAGTAAGGTGAGAGTCAGCAATGAGTATAGCAACAAATTTAGTGTGCAGGTAGGAGTTCACCAATGATCGGCTATCAGACCTGCTCTTGTTTATCATAGTCCTACAAGTCATAACTGAGGGATTTAAAACTGGTTGCTTATAAGAGCTCCTTTATGGTGATGACCCTGCTCTTATAGCTGAAACTCTTCTAGAATAACAGAAGAAATTTCAGGTGTGGAAGCAAGGGTTGGAATCAGAAAACCTTAGAGTTAATTTAGCAAGCAAAGACCAAAGTACTAGTAAGCAAGAAAGCAGACAAATTATGAATCCTTTTAGAGAGATGGCCCTCCTCAATATGTAGAAAAGGTATAGGAAGATTTCATACTCAGTGTAAGATATAGACATAAGAGTTGTGGTAGAATCAGGAACAATGAACAAAGACCACAAGAAATGGATTTCCTCAAATTCCCAGGAGGATCCTTAGTTTCCGTTACCAAATTACCAGTGGGGGAAGATATCCTGAAAGTGTAGTTGCTAGAATGAGAGTTAGTTGTGCAAAATTCATAGCTATTACCTTTGTTGGTAACAAAGGTCTATCCCTCAGAGTGAAAGGCAGATTGCATGATACTTGTATACAGACAGCTATGCTACATGGTAGTGAAACATGGCTGTGACTGTAGAGGGCATTCAAGGGCTCGAAAGAAATGAAATCAGCATAGATGTGCAATGCCAATGTGCATGTACAACAAAATGTAAATGTGGTGAGAGATAAATTGGGTATAAGAGACATCAGATGTAGTGTGCAAGGGTATGCTCATATGGATGAAGACACTTGCATAAAGAAGTGCTGTTATGAATGTGAATGAAACCTGTGGAAGGGGAAAACCTAGGAAGATGTAGGACAAAGTTCTGAAAAATGAGTCTCAGATGTTGAACCTTAAAGAGATGACAAAGGACTGAGACAATTAGTGATTTGCTGTGCTTGAGAAGATGCGTCCAGTTAAGTAAAATTGAGGTTATAAAGATATGTCCTTTATGTCTATGCCACCCCTCTGCATACAATCTCTCAAAACCTCTCCTCCACCCATGTCCACCATTAACTCTCTTCCCCTCCCTTCTATCTCTCAATCTCTTCAGCAAACTTTCCTGTACACAATATATCTCTATCAAATCTATTCCCCACAACATATCCTCCCTCTACCTAAGTCTACTCACTACATTTCCCCCTTTCTTCCACCTCCTTTCACAATCTTGTGAACTTACCCACTCATTCACCCTATCCAGTACCTGGTCTACTATATACACCTCCTAGTAACTTGAGTGTATTACCCTGTCACATCTTCACCATCTTATCTCTTTCCTCTCTCTCTTTTGCTCTCTATCCTTCTCTCCCCAAGTGAGGTAGCTATGTATCTTCTCTACTGCAAGACACCTATTTTTGTCTCACTACTCATACTTATCATCCAGCACAAAGCCATCTTCCTCAATACTATATCTCATTCAATTGAGGAGTCTTGTCTTGCAAGTTATTTGGTGACCTCACTGCTGCTGGTGTCATAAAAAGCATCCAGTACACTTTGTAAAGTGGTTGATGTTAGGAAGGGCATTCGGCCACAGAAACCAGACAGAAGAGCTTGTTGTAGTCTTCTGACTAGCTAGCTCCTGTCAAACTGTCCAACCCATGCCACTATGGAAGGAAGATGTTAAATAATGAAGGTTATATGTACATATATATATATAATGGTCATGTAGGACAACATTCATGGGGCTTCCATGGCGTACATGGAGGCTATGGTTTTGGTTCCCGCAATGAGGAGGGAACCAGGCTGCTGGAGTTCTGTGACACAAATGACCTTATGGTTTGCAATACTAACTTCAGGAAACCTGCCAGTCACCTAGTCACCTACTGTTCTGGCAGCCAAATTGACTACATCCTCGCCAGAAAAAGGGAAAGATGGTTGCTTATAAATGCCAAAACCTTCCCAGGTGAAGAATGAACTCCACAATATAGACTAGTAGTTAGTGACTTCAGGATTAGGGCCAAGTGGTTGCCCAGAAGACGACCAGCTTGGAGGAGAAGGGTCTGAAAGCTCAAAGATCCTGCGAATGGACAGAGATTTAGATACTTATTACTTGAAGCCTTTGACGAAATAGAAGGGGAAGTAGCTTCACACGATGTAGAAGACAACTGGACGTTTCTAGGGGACAACCTGCTAAGGGCCACTAACCAGATCTGTGGATGGTGCAAAGTCCCCTCTCGACCCAAAATAACGTGGTGGTGGAACAATGTGGTTGACAGGGCTATTAGAGAAAAGAAACAGGCTTGGAGGGACTGGAAGAATGGTGGTAGCAGGGAATTGTATTAGACTGCCAGAAGGGAAGCTAGGCGACAGGTTTATTTAGCCAGAGGGGAAGCAATGAGAAAAAAATTGCCAATGTTCTGCACCGTAATGACCAAAGACTTGAGGTATTTCGTGTTGCAAGACAGTGTGTGAGAGAAATGTGTTCGCATGGATGATGGTATGCTTGCATTAAACGAGGCTGCAAAGAAAGAAGTATGGAGACACCACTACGAAAGATTGCTCAATAAAGAGAATGAATGGGAGGAAGAGAGTCTGCTGAATGTCGACCCAACAGAGGGACCAGCAATTTGAGTTGACAGTACCATGGTAGATAAAGCTATTAAGAGTATGAAGATAGGGAAAGCCCCCGGCCCTTCAGGAATCACTGCAGAGATGCTCAAAATATCTGGCAGTGTCGGCTATAGCTTAGTCACCTGTATTGTTAACCAGATGATACATGATAGAGTCATACCCAATGACTGGTGTAGCAGCACCATAGTCAACTGCTACAAAGGTAAAGGTGACACTTTAGATACAAATAATTACAGAGGTATCAAGTTGTTAGATCAGGTAATGAAAGTCACGGAGAGGGTCATAGCCCAACTAATTAGGGAGAGAGTCAGTTTAGATGAAATGCAGTTTGGGTTTGTGCCAGGGAAAAGCACCACTGATGCTATATTTCTGGTAAGACAGCTGCAAGAGAAATACCTAGTCAAAGATAAACCTCTGTACCTGGCTTTCGTTGACATGGAGAAAGCCTTTGACAGGGTCTCCCGATCCCTTATCTGGTGGTCAATGAGGAAACTAGGGATAGAAGAATGGTTAGTGAGAGCTGTGCGAGCCATGTACAGAGACGCTGTCAGTAAGGTGAGGGTTGGCAATGAGTACAGTGAAGAATTCCGGGTAGAAGTAGGGGTCCACCAAGGTTCAGTCCTCAGCTCCCTCCTATTTATCATAGTCCTCCAGGCTATAACAGAGGAATTCAAGACAGGATGCCCCTGGGAGCTCCTCTATGCTGATGACCTTGCACTAATTGCTGAGTCACTATCAGAACTAGAGAAGTTTTAGGTGTGGAAGCAAGGACTAGAATCGAAGGGCCTTAGAGTCAACCTAGCTAAAACCAAAGTCCTAATAAGTAGGAAGGTAGAAAAAACACAAACCCCGTCAGGTAGATGGCCCTGCGCAATCTGTAGAAAAGGCGTAGGTAGAAACTCTATAAGATGTACCCAGTGCAAGCTATGGACACATAAGAGGTGCAGCAATATCAAAGGAAGGTTAACTAGGAACTTAGTTTTTGTATGTAGCAGATGTTCAGGAGCAATAAACACTGTAAATGTGCAGAAAACAACTTCTGCCACATTCCAGGGAGAAAAACTAGACATAGTTGATAGCTTCTGCTATCTAGGTGACCAAGTTAGTAGTGGGGGAGTGTGCGCTGAAAGTGTAGCTGCTAGAATAAGAATAGCTTGGGCAAAGTTCAGAGAGCTCTTACCTCTGCTGGTGACAAGGGGCCTCTCACTCAGAGTAAAAGGCAGACTGTATGACGCATGTGTACGAACAGCCATGCTTCATGGCAGTGAAACATGGGCTGTGACTGCTGAGGACATGCGTAGGCTCGCAAGGAATGAAGCCAGTATGCTCCGATGGATGTGTAATGTCAGTGTGCATACTAGTACCTTGAGAGAAAAGTTGAACTTACGAAGCATCAGTTGTGGTGTGCAAGAGAGACGATTGTGCTGGTATGGTCATGTAGCGAGAATGGATGAGGATAGCTGTGTGAAAAAGTGCCACATCCTAGCAGTTGAGGGAACCTGTGGAAGAGGTAGGCCCAGGAAAACCTGGGATGAGGTGGTGAGGCACGACTTTCGAACACTGGGCCTCACCAAGGCGATGACTGCTGACCGAGACCTTTAGAAATATGCTGTGTGTGAGAAGACCCGGCAAACCAAGTGAGACCTAAATCTAAGGCCTCAGCCAGCCCACTTATGCGTACCTTCCTTCATTGGACACTAAACTCTGCTTGCAAAGACCTGCTGAGGCAAGTGAAATCGAAATCGAATTAAATTTAACGACTGGCACCCATGACAATGTCATCCCCTTCATTGGACACGAAACTCGTGTATAAGAATAAAAGCCTTATCTAGCAACAATGATAAGTTGGAGGAACAGTCCAAAGGAGTTAAATGCAAGTAATTAGAAAAAATGTATTACCTAAATTAAATTAAATTTAAAGTAG
Organism: Octopus bimaculoides; assembly: GCF_046866305.1. Classification (NCBI taxonomy): domain Eukaryota; kingdom Metazoa; phylum Mollusca; class Cephalopoda; order Octopoda; family Octopodidae; genus Octopus; species Octopus bimaculoides. Next base: position 22,107,399 of record NC_142943.1, read on the forward strand.
AGAAAGTGTACATGAAAGTGTACATAACATATATGATGCGATGGTTAACTAGTGTGAATGGAGGTAGATGAATTAAAAAAATAACTAAATGTATTAAATAGGACGAATCAATGAAATGAGCGGAATGTATGTTTCCTCCAATGTTGGCATCTATATGCTCTCTGTGTAATCTGGTTCACTAAATTATTCTTGGAGAACAAAATGTCCAAGTTACAAAGAGAAAAAAAATCCTTATCTTTATAATATGGTATTGAGGTAGCTAGTATTGACCATTCTAAACAGAATTGCTTATTGTGGTCCTTAAGTTTCCAAATTAACTTGCTAAGTCCCGTGCTATTATGTTTATTCTTATCCCTAAACGTTGAGTAATGATTTGAAATTCTCCTAGATAGCTGAGATTAAGAAGAACCTATATAATAAAACTCATCTGTGTTAGTGGTTACTTTACACTGATAAACAGTATTTTTGGTCTTAGCATTCACACTCAAATTTGATTCTGTTACAATTAAATTCCGAAATACTAATCTTGTTGTTATAATAAATATTGTTATATTTACTATTGTTGCTCTTATTAACGTTATTTTTATCTATATAAATATTGTTACCATGGGAATGGGTTGTATTGATGGAATTATTGTTATTAGTATTACTGTCTAGGTGCAAATCCAAAAGTTTTAAATTATGGGAAGAAATTATTAGCAATATATTTTTTGTATTAGAAAAAACAAATCTAACCTTGTGTGTATTAATGATTGGGTAATAGTGAGAAACCTTAGGAAAATTCTTTTTCACCGTGTCACAGAACTGCAAAACCAAACTAGATTTAATTTGTTTCCCAAAAGGAATGATAAACCAGATGTTGTCATCTGATTTAGGTGCAGTGTTGGTATTAATATATCTAAAAAATTTTTAGTTTACTATTGTTATTAGGGGGTTTAAAATCGGTAAAACCTCCTCTTTTATGCGAAAGATTATTTGTATGTACCTCATTCTCGATAAAGTGAGAAGAAGAAGAATGAGAATTGAATTTATTTTTGCTACCAGTACTAATATCTTTATGTTCAAAGGTTGAGAATTCACTAACAGAATTAATATATCTGACTTTGTCTTTATAACCTGCTTTGAGTAAGGCAGAGTTATAAAAGTCAGCCTCTTTGTTGAAAATGCTGGAGTTAGCTGAAAGGTTAGACAGTCTAAGTGATATATTCTTAACTAAATTACTGGTGACTGATCTAGGATGGTTGCTAAAGTGGCTGATGTACTTAAGGTTCGTAGAGGGTTTATGGTATGGGAAGTAAGTGTTGCTATGGAAGTCCAGAGTTACATCAAGGAAGTTAGCTACGGAGACTTCATCCTCAAAAACAATGCCAAAACCCATTCTCCGTAAGAATCTAACTAATCTATTTTTAACTTTTTGAATATGTTGGTTAATGGCATTTTGGAGGTAGAGTAGACAATCATCTCTGTATAGACCTCCATTAATGTTTAGAATTGGTCTGCCAGTTCATAGAGTATATATGAACAAACTATGTCAGCTATCTGAGCCGAATCTCCATTCACACTAGTTAACCATCACATCATATATGTTATGTACACTTTCTGTACTTTAAATTTAATTTAATTTAGGTAATACATTTTTTTTAATTACTTGCATTTAACCCCTTTGGACTGTTCCTCCAACTTATCATTGTTGCTAGAAAAGGCTTTTATTCTTATCACATTTTAAAATTTTTTATTATTTTTTTCTTCCTTTGGTTTTATAATAATACTCAAATATATTCAAGTTAATTATAACGTTATATATTTTCAGTTCGTTTCCCACCTTAGTATCCATATATGTTAATGCAGCACTTCTGCATTGTATAGACATGACCATAACTTTAATATCAATTAAATATTAATATTACTTTTAGTTTGTCTAACAAACCTTTTCTAATTATCTATACACGTAGGGTTCCTTTTATTATGTATTATTATTATAAATATTCAACTCCTAAATAATTGTTGTTGTTGGCACTCCGTCGCTTACGACGTCGAGGGTTCCAGTTGATGCGATCAACGGAATAGCCTGCTCGTGAAATTAACGTGCAAGTGGCTGAGCACTCCACAGACACGTGTACCCTTAACGTAGTTCTCAGGGATATTCAGCGTAACACAGTGTGATAAGGCTGACCCTTTGAATTACAGGCACAACAGAAACAGGAAGTAAGAGTGAGAGAAAGTTGTGGTGGAAGAGTACAGCAGGGTTCGCCACCATCCCCTGTCGGAGCCTCGTGGAGCTTTAGGTATTTTTGCTCAATAAACACTCACAACGTCTGGGAATCGAAACCACGATCCTATGACCGCAAGTCTGCTGCCCTAACCACTGGGCCATTGCGCCTCCACTCTCCCTAAATAATAATAATTATTATTATAATAATTACAATAATAATAATAATTATTATTATTATTATAATTACAATAATAATAATTATTATTATTATAACTATTTCCAATACTAGCTGGTCCTACACACTATCCTTCTCAAGTTAGTACAGATTGTTCTACTCCAAGAACAGTAATACTTTAGGAATTATAAAACGTGTGAGTGGATTAAGTTTTTTGATCACTTATATAGCTTACGTTTATATTTACATATATATTAACGATCTGGTTTTCGTAATAGAATAAATCAAAATACATGATTACTTCCCTTCGTACATCTCTCTCAAATCTAGTTTTAAATTATTCTATACTTATATTTTAAGATATTCTCTTTCTACCCGTACATAACTTCTATATTCTGTCTAATATTGAGTTCTGCTTTTATTAATATACCTTTATGTCATAAAGTAATATACAAAGACGTACGTTATTTCTGATTTAGTTTAAATATGTATTTAAATACACACTTAAATATGTATTTATTGCAAATCCATTTCTTCACGTAATTTAATCTTTTATTACTTTATAATAATATGTATTGCCATTTACTTAAGTTAATTAATGTAATTACTTTGATACGCTATTATAAGTTACCCATTTTAACAATTCACATTATAAGCAACTTTATTGCTACACGTTATTTACGAGGATTCAAACGTAAACATTCAGTCTAAATGCAAATTCACTGATTATTTCCCTTTTTCTTTCCACTTACATAGTGATTTATCAAACACTTAATTTATCATTATTTACATATTTTTTTGTGGTTTATTATGGCTTCTATTTAATTTAAACTCCAATTGTAGCATTTATCACTTTCCTCCTAATACTACATCTTGTAACCTAGCGTTCTAACATCTAACGGTTTTTTAAAACTTAGCTATGTAGCATTCTTCCAAATACGTAATCTTCACATTCGGTATAGTTCTTGCGTTCAAAGGATGATTCCCTGAAGAGAAAATTACATTTATAAAAACATCTTTTATTCCTTTGGAATAGAGTGCATGTAATTTTCGAAACATATGTCGGAATTAAAGGAACTTTTTTATTATATGCGTCTTGCTTCATTTATTCTTTATTATATCAACTCAAAATACATCACTTTAACATGGAATTTCTACCTCTTGTGAATTTTGCTACCCTGGTAACTATTAACATATTTACCTTATCGAAGTTTTCCAACTAAGATAATATAAATACATACATACATATATATATATATATATATATATATATATATATATATATATATATATATATGTATTTATAGATTTATACCAAAATTTGGTAAAAATATTATATCTGTTATCAAACGTAGCAAAATACTCACATGTGAGTTTTTGTATGTATATCGATTTAAATAAGAGCTAAAAGATGATCCATTGTAAAAACTTTATTATGACCTATGATCATTTTGATGCAATATCCAGATCGATTCATTCATATTATAAAATATGGAATATTGTATCTCTTCAGGGTCAGAATTAATTCATAGCAGGCAGTAAAAATAGACAACATTCATAGTTGTCCTATAATTACATGTAAATAAACGAGTTGGAAAGACATGATACGTAAGGAAACTGTATAGCATATCAGTATTGAAACCGTTAGAAGACAAAGTGAATGAGAATTGATGCTATCCTGTATATATTTATTTATAATAGTATAAAATACAATTAATATGGCTGTGTGGTAAGAAGCTTGCTTCCCTACCACATGGTTCTGAGTTCAGTCCCACTGTGTGGAACCTAGGGCAAGTGTCTTCTACTACAGCCTCTGGTCAGCTAAAACTTTGTGAATGGATTTGGTAGACAGAAACTGAAAGAAGCCTGCTGTGTTTTTGTGCCCGTGGTTGTCCCCCCACTCCACCACCACTTGACAACTGATGCTGGTGTGTTTACATCCCTGTAACTTAGCAATTTGGAAAAATAGACTGATAAAATAAAGTACTAGGCTTCAAAAAATAAGTCCTGGGGTCGATTTGTTTGACTAAAACCTTTCAAGATGGTGCTTCAGCATGGCCACAATCAAATGACTGAAACAAGTAAAAGATAGAAGATAAAAGATACATATATGTGTGTATGTGAGTGTCATCATCATCACCATCATTTAACATCCATCTTCCATGCTGGCATGGGTTGGATGGTTTGACAGGAACCGGCCAGGTAAAAGAGTGCACCAGGCTACTGTGTCTGTTTTTGCATGGGTTTTATGGCTGGATACCCTTCCTAACAGCAGAGTGGACTTAGTGCATTTTATGTGGCACCAGCTTAGTTATCATGGAAGGACTTGGTGCTTTTTTATTGTACCTGTTGTAACGTTTCTATTTAGGTAAGCTCAGTTTTGGCATGATTTTTATAGCTGGATGCCCTTCCAAACACCAACCAGTTCACAGTGTGGACTGGATGCTTCTTAAGTGGCACCAGCACCAGTAGGGTTACCATGTAATTTGCAAGAGAAAGAATTCTGAAAGGGGAAGAGGCATTGAAGAGATGATCTCATGTCAGATGATGAAAGATTAGAGTGTGACAAGAAGATAGAAACTGGTATCTTGTTACAGAGGAGGCACATGGTTACCCAGCCATGAGAGAGACAGACAGACAGACATACAGAGTGAGAGGGAAAGAGGTAAAAAGAAAGATGATGGAAACGGGAGAGACTTGGTTACCTAACCAGAGGGAAGAGCAAGAGAAGAGAGAGAGTGACCAAGAATGTGGGCTGAAACATGTGTGCTGCTGTAGAGAAGGTACATCGTTACCTAGCCAGAGGGAAGAACAAGAGAAAGAAAGAGAAAGAGAGAGACAGACAGACAGAGATTGTGTGTGTGCATACATTATTTTTTTTGCAGATATCGGACAATATCAACAAAAATATGAACATCAATAATCAACAATAAATGCAAATATTATTTAAACAAAACAACCCAAGCATGGTTAGCATACTTGTCTATGATCAAATAAAACTTCTGACTAATTTCACAAATATTTTCAAAATATTTGGCACCAAAATTTTCTAATCACGTATTTTTAATGAAAACCATTAGAGCTGTAGATAGAGATGTCATTTATCTTATATATTAAAAGGCAAGTTGTCTGTGTGTGTGTATGTGTGTTGTGTGAACCACTTCTACTCCTACAATTTTCAACCAAATTTCACCAAATTTGACATGTGTGTTCTCTTTGATTTAGGATGTTTTTTCTTATAATTTTTTCTTCGAAATTCCACACCCCTAACATAAATAGACAACTCTCAATTCGCCTAGGATTTGAACCCACCACGCCTATGCAGCTGTATGTGTTTGATCTTATATATTAAAAGGCAAGTTGTCTGTGTGTATGCGTGTGTATGTTGTGTGAACCACTTCTACTCCTACAACTTTCAACTAAATTTCACCAAATTTGACATGTGTGCTATCTTTGACTTCGGATGCTTTTTCTTATAATTTTTTCCTTGAAATTCCACGCCCACAACATAAATAGACTACTCTCAATTCGCCTAGGATTTGGCTTGAGCCAACGTAAAAACGTGACACACACCCAGCTGGAAGAAAATCAATACTTTACTTTGGCATTTGTGATGAGCTCTTAACGACTGCTTGCACAGTACTGCCAGCAGTATTCATTTGCGAGTTACAATTTGCCTCTATTTTCATGTGAGCACTCTTTTTCATATAATTATTCCAACTTAAACAAGCCACTTCAAATCTGTTACCTAAAATTAAAAATTTTTAATTCAGTCTGCTTGATTAACATTTTTACCAACTACATTTTACTATTTTTTGGGTGCTACACATTCACTGCTTTTTTCTTAGGACTTTTTCTATTGCGTAAACTGATAATTTTCTACCATGCCTTGATGCAAAAGTTCCAATATAGGTCGGCAAACAAATGCTGCAAAGAAAAGAAAACATGCATGCAAATGAATCTGCTGAGGACACCACCAGGAGGAACTCTTTCAATGCACTTAGGATGGCTTCAGCGCGAAGAAGGAAAAGTGAAGAGCAGCATTGTGATTGGTTAGTACATATTGCTGCACAATGAGCTGCCAGAGCAACGAGCAACATTCAGCATGCTGAACAAGAAATGTTTCCTCTACTGCTGTTGCACGAGCTTCAGAGACTGCAGCACAATGCACAAAATGACTTACAAGAGATGCTTCCTCAACTGCTGCTACACGAGCTGCAGAGACTGCAGCACAACATGCAGTTCGACTTACAAGAGATGCTGCAGCAACTGCTGCTGTGTGTGCTACGGAGACTACAGGGGAAAGACAACAACTGGAGGCTACAACTCAGCGAAGGGCTGCACGATGTTCCTACTAAAGGCTATGCTCCTTGTGTTGGTCAATGACAGCATTCAACTACGATCCTACAATTGACATTCAAATAGGCTGCATGTCCACAATCTGCCAATTTTGCAGAGCTAAAACGTGGCCTGGAGAAACTTCCAGCATGTGCTGCTCTAATGGTAAGATTACAAGATCCTCCACCCCTTTTGACTGATCTTTTGACATGGGCGTCTCCTTATTCTCATGACTTTCTCAAGCGGATACATACCTACAACTGCATGTTCCAAATGACTTGCTTTGGCACCAAAATCATACAAGATGGGCATTTCATGCCTTCCTTTAAAGTGCAGGGGCAGATTTACCATAGAATTGGTTCCCTGCAGCTGCATAACACTGCATTGCCTCAGTTTATTCAGCTCTACTTCAGGGAAGACTACACTGACCAGGCATACTTAACAAACAGCCCCAGGCGACGCTGGGTACGCCTGCTAGTATATATAAAACTGTTTCTGTATTATGTGTCAAAAGTGAAACAATATCTCTGTTAATACTTTCACTATTATATGGTTTCAATTTCAATTACTTTCATTATGTATCTATAAACATTAGTTTCATTTCTATTACTTTCAATATGTATTCATATACGTATATATGTGAATGTGTGTGTGTGTGTGTGTGTGTATATATATATATATATATATATATATATATATATATATATATATATATATATATATATATATATATATATGAATAAATTAAGAAACGGAGTTGAATACAGGTGTTATTCAAACCTTTATACTTCTGACATATGTTTCAAAGAATACATTGGTATTATTCTGGAGGGAATAAAATGATGTAAAACAATGCAATCATCTTGTCAGGGGGAAAAAAAAGAAACAAAACACATCAATAAACCATTTTAACCAAATGTGATTACTGCGTATTTGATGAAGGGGAATGTTGGCAAGTTATTTTTTTAAAAAAACTGTTAATAGATTTAACGTCAAAAGAAATTTAGAGAAAGAGGAGGAGAAAGAAAAAAATTAACAGAAAATTAAGTGTGGAAAAATATAGTGCGATAGATAAATGGGAATAAAGCTTAAGGTGTGGAAATAGATATATATAGTGGAAATGTAATGTAAGAAGACAGTAAAAGGTCAAATTTTATAGATTGGTTGAAATTACTTATAGGAACTAAAAATAAGTTTTTGCCAATGCTGGCAACAATAAACGCGTTCTTTAAATGTGTTTACAAGAGAATTCTCCAAGAACAGAATGATATAGTTCTTCGTTACAGAGTGGACAGAAAGATTTACCTTTATCATATGGAAAGGACCTAGATAGAATATTCCATTCCAAATCAAATTGTTTATTATATTCCTTTAGAGACCATTAATTTACTAAGCCCAGTATTGTTGCATTTATTGATATATCTAAATGTAGAGTAATTAGACAGCAAGGTCACAGTCACATGACTGAAACAAGTAAAACAATAAAAAAAACTATGCCATTTTAATCTCAAGCAGAGTATCTCTGCTAGTAGTGAATAAAGATGAGTTTTGTGACTGAAATGTGTGCTTGAATTTTCAATAAAAGTAAAAAATAAAAAAAACACATTTTGATGAATAAATATTAAAGCTGTAATTTGAGACAAAAATAAAAATCGCTCTCTTAAGGTAAAAGTTACATAATTCCAACTAATTAATAAGCAGTTTTCTCCTCATAGAATTGCATATTAAGTGTCTTTTTCTTTCCCAACCTTTATTGTTCAAGATATATGTTGCGCATAGCTTGACTATAACTATTTTTATATTTTTCAAATGTTATTTATTATAGGGTAATTTTTGTTCTATTTTTAGTTCATTTCATCACCAATGCTTTACATTTGTACATGTAGATGCAACATTCCATGTGCATATTACCAAGATGGCAACACTGTGCAGGTGAGTGGCTGGCTGGATTCTGAGGAATTCAGAACCAGGAAAAGAGAGAACCACAAATAATAGTGGCCCCAGTACAGTTCCCTGTGGGACTCCACTGAGAATTGGTGTCTCTTCAGAGTGAGCACCATTGGCTACAGCTGTCTGACTCCTGTCCTTCAGAAAGTTATGCAGCCACTCTCCCAGTAATACCAAAGTTTCGCAGCTTGAGACACATCATGCCATAGTCAGCCTTATCGAAGGCCTTGGCAAAGTCGAGGTATATCATGTCTACAGCAAATTGGTTTAGTTGTTGTTTCAGTACCTAGTCAAAGTGCTACAGCAGCTGTGTGAGGTAACTCCTCCCTGGATGGAAGCCATGTTGCATGTTTGTGAGAAGGGTGCTTTCTTCTAGGAAAGTGATCAGCCTTTTTCTGATAATGTGTTCCATTGTCTTGCTAACATGTGAGGTCAGAGAGACGGGCCTGTAGTTTTTAGCATCTGCTCTGCTCCCTCCTTTATGGACTGGGCATATTATATCTTCTTTTAGCATGTTGGGAAGCTTACCACATGCAAGGATAATCAGAAAAAGTATCTGCAGTGGCTTTGCAAGAGCCATTTTACATGTCTTTAAGAGAACAGCCAAGAGTTCATCTGGACTCATTGCTGAGTTTGATCTCATCTCATCAATGGCCAATATTACATTCTCTTCTGTTATGCTGATGTAATCGATGGTTGCCTCTTTTCTGATTAGACTTATTACACTGAAAATCTCCTCAGGCTTGTTTATTTGCATATTTTCCAGTGGAGAAGTGAAAATACTTTGGAATTGTTTATTTAGTGCTTCACTTATCTTCCCCAGGTCTGCAGTTAGTGAGCTGTTTTTACCAAATAGTGGCCTATCTCATAGCGTACTGAGGCAGACTCCTTTGCCAACGTGTAGAAGGCTTTAGGATTTATTTTTATATTTTTGATTGCCCAGATTTCTCTTTCTTTTTCATGGGAGATTCTGAGTTTATTTTCAATCTCGAGGAGTTCCTCTGTCAGGTAGGATTTCACACTGTCATTGAGGTGTTTGTTTAAATGATTCGAGATCTTAATTCTCCGCCACATGAGTATTCTCTTGTCTCAGGGAATGACGTTTTTGTGTGTATTGGCTCTTTTCTCTGGGACATATATAATGCATTTGGCTTGCATTATTGACATAAATTTATTGAGTTTCATATCTATGTCTTGCATAGAGAAGCTTTTAGGCCAGTCCTGCTGGAGTATCTGTTTTCCAAGTGACTTCCAGTCAGCCTTATAGAAATTTAGGTTGGATAGGGTTTGAGTGCCATCTGTGCGGAGTTTATGTTTAGTTAATTCTGGGCCGTACATTGTCAGTTCTATCATGTTATGGTCAGGGAATATTGTTGGTGATATATTTATGTTGTGGATATTTTTGTGCCTGGTTGGGGAGAATATGATCTGCTCCACGAAAAGCATTGTCGTAAGATCAAGTAGAGATTCTGCTTGATTTCACTCTTTGTGCATCATTCCTGGGGTTATGTTGCCCTCAGGCCACCTGATGTTGGGGAAGTTGAAGTTACCCATCAGGAATATAGTAGTACGTTAATGCAATTGTGTTAGTGCTTCCTTTATCGCACTGAGGCTTTCCTCAAATTTTCCATCATGATTTGAGGCATCAGGTGGGTGATATAGTGTGCATATCTTTATATCAAGTTGCTTTAGATGTACTATGAGTGTGTTACACACCAAGTTCGAGTTTGATAGCAAGATTAATGGTGTGACATCTTCATGTATGTACATTGCAACTCCACCGTGATTTCTTTTTCTTCTGTCTGTATGGAAAATAGCATACATTGGTATGTGTATCTTCACATCATTTATGTCTGCAGATAGATGTGTTTCTGTAAGTGCAATGCATATAGCTTGATTGTATGCAAAAATATTCTTCAGGCATGCAATTTTGCATTTGCTATTGTTCTGTAGCAGGCCTCTTGTATTTATTAGTAGAAATGGCGTTGGTGGCCAACAGGGGTCCATCAATTGCAGTGGTCTTGTGTGCAAGGGAACACAGCTCAGTTTTATCTGTAGCCATGACAACTGTTGCACTATTTCCTGTACAACACTTAAAAAATGTTGTTGCTCAACCGCTGCAGCTTGTACTGCATATGACTTCTGTCATTAATATATATGTATTTATATGCATGTTTGAATGTGCACATGTATGTTTGTATATTTGTATGTAAGTGTACAGATGCACAATTTTGCTATACCAAAGTACCTTAAAAACCCATGTAATTTATGCACTTTTTTTTGTGAAAATAAAGATAAACTTTAGTGGGTGCATAAATTACATGAGCAGATCGTTTCTAGAACTATTTTGGAAATTTTTTTTGTTGCAAAAAGACGTACCAAACATAAATACCTTTGGTATTTGTACCGGAAGTTGACTCATTTAATGTCAGAAAAGGTTTTTACAGAAAAAATAATGGCTTAACCCTTTCGTTACTATATTTCTGACCAAAATACACCCCTCATGAGTTTCAATTAAATTCTAAAATAATCATGAATTTAGACTAGTCTCATTAAACACCTGTAACTTTTTATTTATCAACATATTAATGTGATATTTGGAACATAATTAAAGAAAGGGTTCTTAATCAATTCTATTGCATAATTTTTGTCTCAAAGTTCTCCACGTACTGGGGGAGGGTGTACTGCTAGTGTCTCTCACATGTAAATATTGGTTCAGCTTCACGAATCGTACTCGTTCATAATACTGGAAATATATTCATCGCCAAAAGGTTCCTGATCGCCCCAGTAATTTGTTATTCTGGGTAACTGTCTAATACCCATAATAATATTTATGGCAAAAAATGCCCATATTTCATCTACAGTTGCAGGAAACCACAAGCTATTTTTTTTTTCCAGCTTGTTTACATTCTGCGTAACGGTTTGTTTCCGCAGTAATCATTTCAAACAAGCATGAAAAAGAAGTCTAAAGGTTTCGCTTCCTGAGAAAGACTATGGGTAGACCCTGTTTCCTCAGAAAAATTGTTAATAAAAATATTGTTTTAATCTTTTTCTGGTGTAAAATCATCCTCACTGTCGCCGTCGCTGCTTTCAGAATCACTACTTTCAGAATCGCTGCTTTCAGTTTCGGATACAGAAATATCCGATTCATTATCGTCCACCATGTGCTTTTGTAGCTCATTCATTCTTTTCTTCGATATCTCCATATCTTCTGTTGAAAAACCTTCAAATTCAGAATCACTGCTTGATAGCATGAAACTCCTCTCCATCTTCAAAGTTGGAAAAAATTAACGCCGCAAAAAATGTGGAAAAGAATCTTCCAAAATTCACTGAGTTCAAATATCACGCCAAACAATGTGGGAGACAATAACTCAACTGTTTGCAAAGTGAAATCAGGTGTTTTAACGAATGTACTAACAAGATTTGGGGTCAAATATACATTTAAATAACAATGGGTACGCTCGGCTGGCTACGGCCGGGTTAGTCCTATGAACCAAAAAATTTTTCGGCCGGCTACAGCCGGGTTAGTAACAAAAGGGTTAAATATGAAGTTGACTTTCATTTATTGCACAATGAATATAATTTTGTGGACTATTAAAGTCAGATGTAATGTTTTTTTTTCTGATTTTGAATACAGTTGGAATAATTTCTGTCAGTGTTTAAACATTTGTTTAGGTTTTTTTTTTTCTCTCTCTCCTAACGAGTTTGCCTTAAGTTACAGATGTTATTGATGACTTTAATTTGTTTTTAATGCTTAAAGCAAAGAATTAATTTTCGCATTTTGTTAGGTCTACATGAAATTCTGAGAAAGGTATAAGGTAGTTGTGGGATGTGCTAGAAACAACAGCTAAATCTCCCTTAAACAGCACATCTTTACGTTTGAAAACATTTTCAATATTTTTTTTTTTTTTCCTGAAAAGGTTTCACCCATCACTTTTAAGTGCATAGTGCCAAAATTGGTCCAGAGGGTGTGGGATTAGTGAAAAAAAAAATCATAAATTTTCAAAAATTTTTTGTCATAAAAAGCTCATCCCCATCATTTCCAAGAGTATGATGCAAAACAAACTGGAAAAATCTCCGTCAAAACATAGAAAATTCAAAACTCTGCCATTTATAGCCATTTTTAATAGTCTATCAAAATGTTATTGAAATGGTGTTATGTTTCCAAATCTCATGATTTATTTACCTCCAAATAAATAAGTAACTATATTTGGGATGTCATATCTTTGAAACTGAGGTGATAATCAGCTTCAAATTACACAAATTAATAGTCATCATGGTATAGTAGTTGCCTTTATTTTTATCAGGTTCTTGGAAAGAAAACTTTTTTTTGCCAATATTCTAAATATTTAGGCTTATTTTGTTGTGTGTAACAAATGGTCAATCTTGCAGTTTTTTCAAACCTAACTAAACCCATAACTGCAAGCCACAGGAATTTGAGTTTTGCCACATTTGTAATAGGTATCATCATCATCATCATCATCGTTTAACGTCCGCTTTCCATGCTAGCATGGGTTGGACGATTTGACTGAGGACTGGTGAAACCGGATGGCAACACCAGGCTCCAGTCTGATTTGGCAGAGTTTCTACAGCTGGATGCCCTTCCTAACGCCAACCACTCAGAGAGTGTAGTGGGTGCTTTTACGTGTCACCCGCACGAAAACGGCCACGCTCGAAATGGTGTCTTTTATGTGCCACCCGCACAAGCCAGTCCAGGGGCACTGGCAACGATCTCGCTCGAAAATCCTACAGGAGCCAGTCAGGCGGTACTGGCAACGGCCACGCTCAAAATGGTGCATCTCATGTGCCACCCGCACAAGAACCAGTCCAGGGGCACTGGCAACGATCTTACTTGGCTTGCCGGGTCTTCTCACGCACAGCCCATTTCCAAAGGTCTCGGTCCGTAGTCATCGCCTCGGTGAGGCCCAATGTACGAAGGTCTTGCCTCACCACCTCAGCCCAGGTCTTCCTGGGCCTACCTCTTCCACGGGTTCCCTCAACTGTTAGGGTGTGGCACTTTTTCACGCAGCTATCCTCCTCCATTCTCACCACATGTCCATACCAGCGCAATCGTCTCTCTTGCACGCCACAACTGATGCTTCTAATGTTCAGCTTTTCTCTCAAGAATACCCGTCAGAGTGTAAGTATCTTGAGAGAAAAGCTGAACATTAGAAGCATCAGTTGTGGCGTGCAAGAGAGACGATTGCGCTGGTATGGACATGTGGTGAGAATGGAGGAGGATAGCTGCGTGAAAAAGTGCCACACCCTAACAGTTGAGGGAACCCGTGGAAGAGGTAGGCCCAGGAAGACCTGGGCTGAGGTGGTGAGGCAAGACCTTCGTACATTGGGCCTCACCGAGGCGATGACTACGGACCGAGACCTTTGGAAATGGGCTGTGCGTGAGAAGACCCGGCAAGCCAAGTAAGATCGTTGCCAGTGCCCCTGGACTGGTTCTTGTGCGGGTGGCACATGAGATGCACCATTTTGAGCGTGGCCGTTGCCAGTACCGCCTGACTGGCTCCTGTAGGATTTTCGAGCGAGATCGTTGCCAGTGCCCCTGGACTGGCTTGTGCGGGTGGCACATAAAAGACACCATTTCGAGCGTGGCCGTTTTCGTGCGGGTGACACGTAAAAGCACCCACTACACTCTCTGAGTGGTTGGCGTTAGGAAGGGCATCCAGCTGTAGAAACTCTGCCAAATCAGACTGGAGCCTGGTGTTGCCATCCGGTTTCACCAGTCCTCAGTCAAATCGTCCAACCCATGCTAGCATGGAAAGCGGACGTTAAACGATGATGATGATGATGATGATACCTATTACAAATGTGGCAAAACTCAAATTCCTGTGGCTTGCAGTTATGGGTTTAGTTAGGTTTGAAAAAACTGCAAGATTGACCATTTGTTACACACAACAAAATAAGCCTAAATATTTAGAATATTGGCAAAAAAAAGTTTTCTTTCCAAGAACCTGATAAAAATAAAGGCAACTACTATACCATGATGACTATTAATTTGTGTAATTTGAAGCTGATTATCACCTCAGTTTCAAAGATATGACATCCCAAATATAGTTACTTATTTATTTGGAAAAATTAGGCAAAGTTTTGACCATTCAAATTGTAATATTTCTTAAAATAGTCACCCAAATTTCACAAACGAGGTATCAAAATGTTTTTTTTAATGCTATACAAGAAAAAATACAATAGAAATTACATTAAAAAAAATTCATAGTGATACTTACTTATATGCACATATGTATCTCTTAGTCTCGGTTTCTTGCTTTGTCGTTTCCTTTCTCCCCCCTTTCCTTCTCTTTAGCTTATCTTGCACATAGTTTTCTTTCTCTTCTATTTTCTCCTATAGCCACAATTTCCCCACGTCCTTATAATAAGCTTGGTTTTAAGTGATTAATTTATTTTTAATACTTTTCTATGATACTCATTTGTCCCTATCTTAATTCTTATTTTTAATTACTTGCTCATTTCATTCCTTATAAGTTCTTTTTCATTCTGTGTATTCTTTTTATACTTGTTTCTATGAGGATGGACAATTTCTAATTTTTATTCAATTCACCTTAATATTTATTTATTTCATTATGGTCAATTACTTTCATCCTGCAGATTCCCATCATTTTGAAAGGAAATCACCCAATCAGCTTTAAATGTTTATTTGGTGAGTTGGTAATAGTGAATACATATAAATATTTTAAACTATTGCATTGTTCTGGATACTCATGACTGCCTGATAATTGGTTATGCGAAACTCTGAGTTACAGTTATTGAAGTCTTTTCAACTTCAATAAAATACAATACTATTTTACTCTACCTTTGATATTTGAGTACTATTTTCTCCCCCATTTTTGCACCTGTCTGCCCACATGTGTGTGTGTGTGTGTGTGTGTGTTTATTTATATATATATATATAAGGCACTTGGACAGTGTAGGAGAGAGAATACTGATGTCATAGGAGAGAAATGGGTTCACATGGATGATGGCATGCTTGCACTAAATGAGGCTGCAAAGAAAGAGGTCTGGAGATGCCACTACGATAGATTGCTTAATAAAGAGAACGAATGGGAGGAAGAGAGTCTGCCGTATGTCGACCCCACAAAGGGACCAGCTATCCGAGTTGACAGTACCATGGTAGATAAAGCAATTAAGAGTATGAAGACAGGGAAAGCCCCCGGCCCATCAGGAATCACTGCAGAGATGCTCAAAATATCTGGCAGTGTCGGCTATAGCCTAGTCACACGTATTACGAACCAGGTGATACACGAAGGAGTCATACCCAATGACTGGTGTAGCAGCACCATAGTCAACTGCTACAAAGGTAAAAGTGACGCTTTAGATACAAATAATTACAGAGGCATCAAGCTGTTAGATCAGGTTATGAAAGTTACGGAGAGGGTCATAGCCCAACTAATTAGGGAGCGAATCAATTTAGATGAGATGCAGTTTGGGTTCGTGCCAGGTAAAAGCACCACCGATGCCATATTTCTAGTAAGACAGCTGCAGGAGAAATACCTAGCCAAGGATAAACCTCTGTACCTGGCTTTCGTTGACATGGAGAAAGCCTTTGACAGGGTCCCCCAATCCCTTATCTGGTGGTCAATGAGGAAACTCGGGATAGAAGAATGGTTAGTGAGAGCTGTGCGAGCCATGTACAGAGATGCTGTCAGTAAGGTGAGGGTTGGAAGTGAGTACAGTAATGAATTCTGGGTAGAGGTAGCGGTCCACCAAGGTTCTGTCCTCAGCCCCCTCCTATTTATCATAGTCCTCCAGGCGATCACAGAGGAATTCAAGACAGGATGCCCCTGGGAGTCATTATCAGAACTAGAGGAGAAGTTTCAGGTGTGGAAGCAAGGACTAGAATCGAAGGGCCTTAGAGTCAACCTACCTAAAACCAAAATCCTAATAAGCAGGAAGGTAGATAAAACACAAACCCCTTCAGGTAGATGGCCATGCTCAGTATGCAGAAAAGGAGTAGGTAGTAACTCTATAAGATGTACCCAGTGCAAGCTATAGACACATAAGAGGTGCAGCAATATCAGAGGCAGGTTAACTAGGAAGTTAGTTTTTGTATGTGGCAGATGTTCAGGTGCAATAAACACTGTAAACAAACAGGAAACAACTTCTGTCTCATTCCAGGGAGAAAAACTAGAGGTAGTTGATAGCTTCCGCTATCTGGGTGACCAAGTTAGTAGTGGGGGAGGGTGCACTGAAAGTGTAGCTGCTAGAATAAGAATAGCCTGGGCAAAGTTTAGAGAGCTCTTACCTCTGCTGGCGACAAAGGGACTCTCATTCAGAGTAAAAGGCAGATTGTATGACGCATGTGTATGAACAGCCATGCTATATGGCAGTGAAACATGGGCTGTGACTGCTGAGGACATGCGTAAGCTCGCAAGGAATGAAGCCAGTATGCTCCGCCGGATGTGTAATGTCAGTGTGCATACCCGACAGAGTGTAAGTATCTTGAGAAAAAAGCTGAACATAAGAAGCATCAGTTGTGGTGTGCAAGAGAGGCGATTGCGCTGGTACGGACATGTGGTGAGAATGGATGAGGATAGCTGCGTGAAAAAGTGCCATACCCTAACAGTTGAGGGAACCCATGGAAGAGGTAGGCCCAGGAAGACCTGGGCTGAGGTGGTGAGGCAAGACCTTCGAACATTGGGCCTCACCGAGGCGATGACTTCTGACCGAGACCTTTGGAGATGTGGTGTGCGTGAGAAGACCCGGCAAACCAAGTGAGACCTAAATTCAAGGCCTCTGCCAGGGGTGTAGCCAGCCCACTTATGCGTTCCTTTCCTACATTGGACACTAAACTTTGCTTGCGAAGACTTGTTGAGGCAAGTGAAATCGAACTAAATTTGACGACTGGCACCCGTTCCAACGTTGTCTCCTTCATTGAGCACGAAACTCAGCTTGCGAAGACTTATTGGGGCAAGCAAAAGCAAAATCGGGATAGCACCTGTGCCCAGCGTTGCCTTTCTGGCACTTGTGCCCGTGACATGTGTAAGGATTTTCGAACGAGATCGTTGCCAGTGCACCTGGACTGGCTCTTGTGCGGGTGGCACATAAAATACACCATTTTGAGCGTGGCCGTTGCCAGTACCGCCTGACTGGCCTTTGTGCGGGTGACACGTAAAAGCACCCACTATACTCTCTGAGTGGTTGGCGTTAGGAAGGGCATCCAGCTGTAGAAACTCTGCCAAATCAGATTGGAGCCTGGTGTTGCCATCCGGTTTCACCAGTCCTCAGTCAAATCATCCAACCCATGGTAGCATGGAAAGCGGACGTTAAACGATGATGATGATGATGATGAAGGCGCTTGACTAAAGTGTCATGCAGTAAACTAGAACTGATGACAACATGGCAACAATATCAATTACATATGTACACAACCATACATGTACCTATCACACATACAGTTATAAACATACATATACACACATACAATCCATATATACATACATGTGCACATATGTACATTTATGAATTAGGAAACTGTATTTGTAAATGAATTAAATATATCTAAACAACATCTGTGAAAGTCATAAAACTGTCATTACAATTAATTAAAAATTTTCTACAAAACGTACCTGATGTAAGGCATAAAAGATTATAGTAATCCAGTAAAAGTATACAGGGAAAACTCCAGGTTCTGTCTGAACATGACTTGCCATATAAACAAGACCTGCATATGGTATTGACATTAGAAGCCTGTAGAAAAAAAAAAATACGTCAGCAAATTTGGACACACCCAACAAGTGACTTCCAGTAAGCATGATTCCATATATAAAGTAAATTTTTTAATTTTATCCTTGTGTCTTGCATCAGTTGGTTGATCAATGTAAACATAGATCTTCCTTTCAAACTTTTGACAAAGTAGATTTTCAGAGCAACAACTAATGTACTACATCACGTTTATTTTTCCAATAGAGACAAATAAAACTTAATTTTCATATTTGTGATATGGTTGTTACTGGAAGTGGATTGTCACGAAGTTCAGAACTGGTTTTATATTGCCTTCATGCCATGTTGCTTGTTGCTCATTGTAATCTTGTGTAGACTCTTGGTGTATATTTGAGAAAGGTAGTATCTAAAAGGTTTCGATAGAGCAAGTCAGAGGTACAGAAACTGGCTTTTGTTTTGGAAGTAAGTGCTTAGATATGTAGTCATGAATTCTAGTGAGAACAAAGTTTAGATGGTAAATATTGCTTAAAACAACAAATATTTTTGGTCCTGCATCAGCTGGATATGTGCAAATAAAGGGCAGGAAACAATACTGATAAAACTAAGTCTCTAAGCAAGACTGTCTTAATTAGTAGAAAGTTTAGGCATTAAATTCTTCACAGAAGAGTCATATGTGAACCTGACTTCAGAGCAGCGACAGAGAGAAAGAGAGTGGGGGAGAACAAATAATCTTTCGGAAGTCAAGAAGAAGGATATTGAGCCTATGTAAATGAAAATTTTTTTGTATCACATGAACTTGAATTAGGTGATGGGTACATTAGATTTTATATATGTGCGGATGGTCATTTGATTAAAGTCAGTGACTTGAGTGTAATAAAGCAGATGTGATGACTTGTTTTTCTTTAAATCTGCTAATTGTTTTTGCTATTGATTTGGCAGGGTGGAACACATTTTCTTATTTCTTTTTCTATTTTATTGATGTGGCATTGGTTAGATATGTTTGAATTTTGCCTCCAGTTACACCATTCCAGTTATGCTTCTGATCATGTTCTTGTTGTTGCCCATATATAGGCCCACAATTTCCATATCACAAATACTAGTAATTTAAATTAGTATTCCATATACATAATAATCAGTGGTAAAATGTCTTAGCTAAATGACAACCTAAACATAAGAAAAATTAAAATTCACAATGAGAGTGCTCTAACACATGCAACTGCATGTTAATCTATTCTAAAATATAAAGGGGCGTTAACAACGCACATAAATATTACTACAGCCCTAATCTGAAAACAAGTTGTTTAAAACACAAGATCTGAACTCATGTAAATATTAGAAGGCAGACACACTGAGATAGAGTAAGGGACAGCAATTCTAATTTGCTGTTTGTCGTTGAAGCCATATTTATGTTACAGCAAATTTCATTTTGGCTGTAAATGTTGATTTGAATAATGGAAGATAAATAGGCAAACACAAGCAAAAGTAATTGAAGGAGAACATTAAGATGTAGTTACTGCTTACTATTAACATCATAACTAACATGGAACTCAGATATTTCAGTAATTAAATTTTAGCTTATTTTCTACACTAGAATGATTAAGGTAGTTTTGCTTACAGTAATTATTATAGCTGGTTGTTTATCCTCTTAATAATTACTCAATAAAATAGAAGGTTTATAAATTATCAATCACATTAACTGAAACAAGCAAAACTATGTCCTTTGCTCAGAGGCATAACACAATGAAGTATTTATGTTTGAACTTGTTACCATGTAGACATTAGACCAGTCTTTTAACCTCCCTATTATTGTTACTCTGATAATACATTGTCATTAAATTTGAAACTATTTCATATTGTAATATGACTTTCTTTTACTGTTTTATGATAATAATTTTAGTATACATGGAAAAAATTTTTATGTTTGGATAAAGCACAACAGGATGAATGGCAAGAGAAAAGACTGAGTTTACAATCTGTACCTAGTAATTCATTATATTAATATCAGAGTCATTGTTCTTAATGAAAAATGAAATGTCCATGAAATCACTTGTACTTTTTTTTTATGCCAAGAAATGCAAACAGAGAAGCAAAAACCAAAGATATGAATTTTAGTTACCAACTTTGTAATGCAATACTCCATTCATTAGTCTCATTAAAATGTTATTGCAACAAAATAGTACATATAATTTATAATCTTTAAAGAGATTACCTGCATGGAAAAGCTTTCAAGTAAATATCCATAGGTCTAGGACCATTTGTATAGCGGCTGATTACAAGTGGAAGAATTATCTGGATTGGTATGAGAGGAATGGCAAATAATGCTAACAGTTCTTTTGGAATACCTGCTTCAATCAGTTTCAATCCTGTCAAAGTATCACAAGCGGCAAAACCGATCTGAAAGAGAATGTTAAGGAAAACTTACAGGTGAAAATAGCCATTATATATATATATATATATACATACTACATCATCATCATCATCATCATCATCACCATCATCTTCATCACCACCATCATCACTGTCACCACCACCACCACCACCACCACCACCATCATCATCATCATCATCATCAATTAACGTCCATTTTCCATGCTGGCATGGGTTGGATGGTTTGACTGAGGACTGGCAATCCAGATGGCTGCACCAAGCTCCTATCTGATCTGGCAGAGTTTCTACAGTTGGATGCCCTTCCCAACATCAACCACTCCGAGAATGTAGTGGGTGCTTTTTACGTGCCACTGACATGAGAGCCAGTCATGCGGCACTGGCATCAGCCACATTCAGATGGTGCTTTTTACGTGTCACCGGCACAGGGAGCCAGTCAGGCAGCTCTGGCAGTGACCCACACATGAATCAATAGTGCTTATCATGATTGTGATTTGATTTGACTGTAAAAACCCATGTAATTTACGTACTTATTATCGCAAAAATAAAAATAAACTTTAGGGGATGCATAAACTAAATGAGTAGATTATTTCCAGAATTTTTTTGAAATCTTTTTTGTTGCAAAAAGACGTACCAAACGTAAAAATTCGGACCAGAAGTTTTCTCGTTTAACGTAAGAATAGGTTTTAGAAAAAATAATGGCTAAAATATGAAGTTGACTTTTATTTATGCTGGACAGTATAATGCTTACTTTTTCTGTATAAATTTACTAAAACCATTAAATAGTTGACTACTTCTTGAAGTCTGATGTTCATGTTGGTAAGCACAGTTCGGGCCATATTTTACATTGCTTGGAGTTTCTACCTATCACAATGGAACACCATTGACATACATAATGATATGGATATTCCTGACTGAAAAAATGTAATGATATGGATAATCTTGATTGTATATTTTTATTTTTGTCTATTTATTACTAGGCACAGTTTTAAGTTTGTTGTACTGATTATGCCAATTTCGAATTTTGACTCTATTGTCACATTCAAATTCATATTCAATATATTTAATTTCCCCTTCACAGTAAACAATTCATAAGTTCTGCCCATACTGACAATAACAGTAATGGCAAATTTTAAAATTTGCTTGACATTTTATAAGTGTGAAAGGGATTAATATTTTGACATCCGTATCAAAGGTTTCAACAAGAATAGGCAAGAAAAGAATTCTGTTTACATAACCAGTTTGATCAGTCATCTTCCTCTGTCAGCTGAGTAAAGTGTCATCCAAGCTGATGTTTATTAGTAATTAAGCTTAATCCGCAACACCTGTGCATATTTATCAACTATGTCTTTGTTGGTAATTCTTATCAACAACTTTTTTCATATTCTCGGCATTCATGACCTATGTTTCACTACTGGGCAACACTACTGTTTGTACACAAGTATCACACAATTTGAGAGAGAGAGAGAGAGAGAGAGAGAGAGAGAGAGAGAAAGAGAGAGAGAGAGAAAGAGAGAGAGAGAGAGAGAGAGAGAGATAAAGAGAGAGAGAGACAGAGAGAGAGAGATAGAGAGAGAGAGAGAGAGACAGAGACAGAGAGAGAGAGAGAGATTTTGTTATAAAGTGAGGTAATAGCTATCTGAACATTTTCAAGCTGGCTCTTATTCTAATAATTATACTTTTAGAACATCTTCTACTGCTAATTAGGTCACCTATATAAGAGAGACTATCTACTACCTCTAAGGATCCTTCTGGTCATTTCAGAAACTCTATTTCCTATGTTCTTAGGGTTTATTGCACCTTCCTGTGACTCTACTGCATCTCATATGTCCATAGCTTGCACTGGGTACATCTTTTCTACATATCAAACCTAAAAGGATTAGCAGTTTGTTTTCTTGTTCACTATTACTTCTACACATTCAGCTACAATAACAATGTCAACAGCATAGAAGAGTTCCTAAGAGCAATCAGCCTTAAACTCCTCTATTATGGTTTGAAGGATTATGATAAATATAAAGAGACTGAAAACCAAGCCCTGGTGAAGTCCTACCTGTTCACTAAATTCATTACTAACTCTAACCCCTGCCCATAGCTTGGACTTCTTTCACTAGCTATTTCCCTACTCATATCTTCTACAGCAACTACCAGATTGAAGAAGGAAGGATCCTGTCAAAGACTTTTCCAATGTTGGCAAATGCCAAGGACTGCAGTTTACTTTTGGCTAAATCACCTTACTAGAAAGTATATCAGGAGTGCTTCTTCCTGGCACAAACCAAACTACATCTCTCATCTAAGTTAAATCTCTTCCAAAATAATTAAACATAACACTTCCATGACCTGGTCTAGCAATCTTTATACCAATTTGAAATGACCTCTCTCTATGCAACCTGATTATTTATTGAAGTGACTTTGTTGTATTCCACTCTACCAGATATTGCAAGCATCTCGGCAGTAATTCCTGATGGACCAGGGGCTTGGTTTCTTCATACCTTTAACTGCTTTATCTATCATACTGTTGCCAACTATAATAGCTGGTCCCTTCATCAGCTTCACATTAGGATGTCTCTTCTTTTTGAATGTGTTCTCCAAAATAAGTAGCCTTTCGTAATAACAGTTCTCAGTTGCTCTCATTCTCCAAACCCTTCCACTCTTATGGTTTTGTCTACTTCACTGTTCCACCGCTCTTGGTCTGGCTGGAACTTTGTATCAGCCACATGTTTAGCCTTAAAACATGTACAGGGAATTAACAAGCAATTAAAAAAAAAACCAAAAGCATAAATAAGAATATTTATCAAAAAATATGAAAGAATGCTTTTATGTGCAGAAATTGCTGGCTCTGTTGCTCTCTAATGTGTGGCAAAAAGAAATCCTCTCTAAGGAAACTGAATCCTTATTTTATGAGTGACTTAACAATAGATTCCTAAAATTATATCTGCTGTGTTGTACTTGTCAATGTAAAACACATGTGGTTACTAGTCATAAGAAATGAAGAGAAATCAATATTGCTAACTCCTAGCAAACCTGGTTAAACTAATTCTTTATGAGATATTCACATGACAAATTGTCTGTATACTTGTGTCAATGGTACCATTTACTATCCTCTCATCTTCCATAAACTTGAGAATATCAACTCTTTTCTTCTCTTTATGAATGTGTGTTATCACATACACAAAGCAATTTTATATAGATGATACTCAAATTCATCTGCATTGTCAAAATCCATTGATTAATTCATTAATAAAACAGCTCACTTCATCAGTGTAAAACCATTATTCTACCCATTAAAGGAGAGTTGGAAATTTATTAAAGCTCAGTAACATGAAGTGTAACTTGTTATAAAGAAAACCTAAACTTGTGATAATATTTCATGAACAATCCCCAACATAAAAACCACTCTCATTACACATGCTAGATGACAGTTCCTCATTGCCAGGAAGCTACCCTTTTTAATGTAAAATTGTAAAGAATATGGAATTTCTATACTTATAACATTCAAATTGTAAAGAATATGGAAAAGTGAATTTTTTAAAACCCCCAAATATTTTCGTTGAGAACTGGTGACTAACAACAATGCTCAAGTACATGTTTCAATCATTGACTGTTTCTCTCCTAACACTTGCATAAGATATTAAACAACCATTCAGTCTGCAAAACATTAACCTTAGAAAGATTTTACCAAATGACCCAATAATAAATTGGTTCCCCATACCAAAAAAATACAGTGTACATGAAGGTATATAGTATCCAGAGCCTCTTTTTCTTTATTATAGTTTTTAAAGCAACGATAAGGTGTGCACTTGAGAACCTTTAAATAACAATCGTCGTCGTTTAACGTCCGCTTTCCATGCTAGCATGGTTTGGACGATTTGACTTAGGACTGGTGAACCAAATGGCTACACCATGCCTTTCCTAAAGCCAACCACTCAGAGTGTGTAGTGGGTGCTTTTACGTGTCACCCGCACGAAGGCCAGTCAGGCGGTACTGGCAACGGCCACGCTCAAAATGGTGTATTTTATGTACCACCTGCACAAGAGCCAGTCCAGGGGCACTGGCAACGATCTCGCTCGAAAATCCTACGAAGGCCAGTCAGGCGGTACTGGCAATGGGCACGCTCAAAATGATGTATTTTATGTGCCACCCGCACAAGTGCCAGTCCAGGGGGCACTGGCAACGATCTCGCTCGAAAGTCCTTACACATGCTGCGGGCACAAGTGCCAGAAAGGCGTCGCTAGGCACAGATGCCATCACAATTTCGCTTTTGCTTGCCCCAATAAGTCTTCGCAAGCTGAGTTTCGTGTCCAATGAGGAAGATGACGTTGGCATGGGTGCCAGTCGTCAAATTTTACGTAACTTCGATTTCACTTGCCTCAGCAGGTCTTCGCAAGTGGAAGTTTAGTGTCCAATTTAACTCTATTTCGATTTCACTTGCCTCAACAGGTCTTCGCAAGTGGCGTTTAGTGTCCAATTTAACTCGATTTCAATTTCACTTGCCTCAACAGGTCTTCGCAAGTGGAGTTTAGTGTCCAATGAAGGAAGGAAGGTACGCATAAGTGGACTGGCTGGGCCTTAGATTTAGGTCTTACTTGGCTTGCCGGGTCATCTCACGCATAGCATATTTCCAATTGGCAGAGTTTCTACAGCTGGATGCCCTTCCTAACGCCAACCACTCAGAGAGTGTAGTGGATGATTTTACGTGCCACCAGCACGAAGGCCAGTCAGGCGGTACTGGCAATGGCCACGCTCAAAATGGTGTATTTTATGTGCCACACGCACAAGAGCCAGTCCAGGGGCCCTGGCAACGATCTCTCTTGAAGGTCTTTACACATGCTGCGGGCACAAGTGCCAGAAAGGCAACACTGTGCACAGGTGACTTCACGGTTTCGCTTTCCCCAAAAAGTCTTTGCAAGCTGAGTTTCGTGTCCAATGAAGGAGACGACGTTGGCATGGGTGCCAGTCGTCAAATTTAACTCGATTTCGATTTCACTTGCCTCAACAGATCTTCGCAAGTGGAGTTTAGTGTCCAATGAAGGAAGGTACGCATAAGTAGACTGGCTGAGGCGTTAGATTTAGGTCTCACTTGGCTTGCCAGGTCTTCTCACGCACAGCATTTGGCAGAGTTTCTACAGCTGGATGCCCTTCCTAACTCCATCCACCCAGAGAGTGTAGTGGGTGCTTTTACGTGCCATCGGCACGAAGGCCAGTCAGGTGGTACTGGCAACGGCCACGCTCAAAATGGTGTATTTTATGTTTCGTGTCCAATGAAGGGGACGGCATTGGCAAGGGTGCCAGTCGTCGAATTAACTCGATTTCAATATCAATTGTCTCAATAGGTCTTCGCAAGTGGAGTTTAGTTTCCAATGAAGGAAAGTACGCATAAGTGGACTGGTTGAGGCTTTAGATTTAGGTCTCACTTGGCTTGCTGGGTCTTCTCACGCACAGCATATTTCCAAAGGTCTCGGTCAGAAGTCATCGCCTAGGTGAGGCCCAATGTTCAAAGGTTGTGCCTCACCACCTCATCCCAGGTCTACCTCTTCCACAGGTTCCCTCAACTGCTAAGGTATGGCACTTTTTCACACAGCTATCCTCAACCATTCTCGCTACATGACCATGCCAGCGCAATCGTCTCCCTTGCACACCACAACTGATGCTTTGTAAGTTCAACTTTTCTCTCAAGGTACTGATACTCTGTCTAGTATGCACACTGACATTACACATCCATCGGAGCATACTGGCTTCATTCCTTGCGAGCCTACGCATGTCCTCAGCAGTCACGGCCCATGTTTCACTGCCATGAAGCGTGGCTGTTCGTACACATGCGTCATACAATCTGCCTTTTACTCTGAGAGGGAGACCCTTTGTCGCCAGCAGAGGTAAGAGCTCTCTGAACTTTGCCCAGGCTATTCTTATTCTAGCAGCTACGCTTTCAGCGCACCCTCCCCCACTACTAATTTGGCCACCAAGATAGCGGAAGCTATCAACCACTTCTAGTTTTTCTCCCTGGAATGTGGCAGAAGTTGTTTTCTGCACATTCACAGTGTTTATAGCTCCTGAACATCTGCTACAAACGAAAACTAACTTCCTAGTTAACCTTCCTTTGATATTGCTTCACCTCTGTGTCCATAGCTTGCACTGGGTGCATCTTATAGAGTTACTACCCACTCCTTTTCTACAGATCGAGCAGGGCCATCTACCCGAAGGGGTTTGTGTTTTGTCTGTCTTCCTACTTATTAGGACTTTGGTTTTAGCTAGGTTGACTCTAAGGCCCTTCGATTCTTGTCCTTGCTTCCACTCCTGAAACTAGTTCTGATAGTGACTCAGCAATTAGTGCAAGGTCATCAGAATAGAGGAGCTCCCAGGGGCATCCTGTCTTGAATTCCTCTGTTATAGCCTGGAGGACTATGATAAATAGGAGGGGCTGAGGACAGAGCCTTGGTGGACCCCTACCTCCACCCAGAATTTTTCACTGTACTCATTGCCAACCCTCACCTTACTGACAGCGTCTCTGTACATGGCTCGCACAGCTCTCACTAACCATTCTTCTATCCCTAGTTTCCTCATTGACCACCAGATGAAAGATCGGGGGACCGTCGAAGGCTTTCTCCATATCAATGAAAGCCAGGTACAGAAGTTTATCCTTGGCTAGGTATTTCTCCTGAAACTGTCTTACCAGAAATATAGTATCAGTGGTGCCTTTCCCAGGCACGAACCCAAACTGCATCTCATCTAAACTGACTCGCTCCCTAATTAGTTGAGCTATGACCCTCTCCGTGACTTTCATTACCTGATCTAAAAGCTTGATACCTCTATAATTATTTGTATCTAAAGCGTCATCTTTACCTTTGTAGCAGTTGACTATGGTGCTGCTACACCAGTCATTGGGCATGACTCCTTCGTGTATCACCTGTTTAACGATACAGGTGACTAGGCTATAGCCAACTCTGCTAGATATTTTGAGCATCTCTGCAGTGATTCTTGATGGGCCAGGGGCCTTCCCTGTCTTCATACTCTTAATTGCTTTATCTACCATGGTACTGTCAACTCGGTTAGCTGGTCCCTCTGTTGGATCAACATTCGGCAGACTCTCTTTCTCCCATTCATTCTCTTCATTGAGCAATCTGTCATAGTGGCGTCTCCAAACCACTTTCTTTGCAGCCTCATTTAGTGCAAGCGTACCATCATCCATGCGAACACATTTCTCTCCCAAACACAATGACTGGGTCTAATATAAATTCTAGTGAAGATCTGCAGGGAATGTTCCAAGCCTAGAAAAACAGTCAAATGTCAAACAATCTAAAAATAAGGCAAAACAAAGTACTAATTAATAACTGAAGGCACAAACCAAGTGCTAAGGGTTGGGTTGCATAAGTAAGAAAATACTTAATTGCAAGTGAATACTATGCACTTAGTATAAACAAAAGATATACAGTTACTCCTATGAAATCTTTGGTAGACAGAAGGTGTCAATTGAACATAGCTATTCAATTTTTCAATCACTAGGGATTTTTCAGATGGTCTCCAAGAATTAGTAGACAGTTTATGTTACTTAGGTGACAATGATAAATGCAGGAAGAGGTTCTAATGTAAGTACAGAGCTTATAGTAAAAACAAAACAGAGGTTAAAGAAGTTTCTACATCTATCAGCCATAAACATTTTCCCAAAGACCAAGGAACAGAAGCATATATTAGAAATATGAAAAGCATTGGATGTGAACAATGAGTTGAGAATGGAATGAGCAAAAAGAATGGAATGGAATGAGTAAAAATCTGTTTGAATGACAAACAGCAAAAAATTGAGGTAAGAAAGCAGCTGGGAATTAAAAACATCTGTTATATAAAGGAAAGGGATCAAAGCTGATAAGGACATGTATTTACAAATGGTCTCTACCTGTAGGATGAAAAAGTACCCAGAACTGATTGTAAGACGTGGAAGTCAGATACATGGATGTCGAGTGCCACTGAAGGTCTCTTACAAGTCAGAAAAAGATATGTGCCAGCATAGAAAATCAATGGTAAATAGAAAAATGAAGAAAAGTATTATTTACCTTTGAAGTAAGGAATATTAAACTAAGTGAAAAGACAGCTGGCAACTGAATTACTTTTATCAGCACTTTGTAAGTAGCAACGATGCCAAGATTCATTGAATCAGTCTCAGGTTTCTCTGTTTTAAACACAAGTATCAAAGAAGTGGTCACCCAAAATATGATACCACAAATGAAAAGAAATCCTAAAAAACAAAAACAAGTAGGCTTAAGTTTGAAGGTATAGAGATTTTCAAAGAATAGATTAAATAAATTAAACATTTTACTCAAATTATATTCAATACTGTACATTGAAGTCTTTCATAAAATATCCAGTCAGAAAGCTATGTAAAAGCACCTATGTGGTGCCACGTAAAGGCACCCAGCACATAGTGGTTAGTGTTAAGAAGGGCATCTAGCCATAGAAAACATGCCAAATCAGACTAAAGCCTGGTTCAGCACACCGACTTACCGAATCCAGTCAAACTTTCCAACCCATGGACAACAGACATTAAATGATGATGATTAAAGCATAAAAAAATACTGTATTCACACCCAAACACTATCTTTCCTTTATATATATCATCATCATCATCATCATCGTTTAACGTCCACTTTCCATGCTAGCATGGGTTGGACGACTTGACTGAGGACTGGTGAAACCGGATGGCAACACCAGGCTCCAATCTAAATTTGGCAGAGTTTCTACAGCTGGATGCCCTTCCTAACGCCAACCACTCAGAGAGTGTAGTAGGTGCTTTTACGTGTCACCTGCACGAAGGCCAGTCAGGCGATACTGGCAACGGCCACGCTCGAAATGGTGTCTTTTATGTGCCACCCACACAAGCCAGTCCAGGGGCACTGGCAACGATCGCTCGAAAATCCTACGGGAGCCAGTCAGGCGGTACTGGCAACGGCCACGCTCAAAATGGTGCATCTTATGTGCCACCCGCACAAGAGCCAGTCCAGGGGCACTGGCAACGATCTTACTTGGCTTGCCGGGTCTTCTCACGCACAGCACATTTCCAAAGGTCTCGGTCAGTAGTCATCGCCTCGGTGAGGCCCAATGTACGAAGGTCTTGCCTCACCACCTCAGCCCAGGTCTTCCTGGGCCTACCTCTTCCACGGGTTCCCTCAACTGTTAGGGTGTGGCACTTTTTCACGCAGCTATCCTCATCCATTCTCACCACATGTCCATACCAGCGCAATTGTCTCTCTTGCACACCACAACTGATGCTTCTAATGTTCAGCTTTTCTCTCAAGATACTTACACACTGACAGGTATTCACATTGACATTACACATCCAACGGAGCATACTGGCTTCATTCCTTGCGAGCTTACGTATGTCCTCAGCAGTTACAGCCCATGTTTCACTGCCATGTAGCATGGCTGTTCATACGCATGCGTCATACAGTCTGCCTTTTACTCTGAGTGAGAGTTCCTTTGTCGCCAGCAGGGGTAAGAGCTCTCTAAACTTTGCCCAGGCTATTCTTATTCTAGCAGCTACACTTTCAGCGCACCCACCCCCACTACTAACTTGGTCGCCCAGATAGCGGAAGCTATCGACTACCTCTAGTTTTTCACCCTGGAATGAGATAGAAGTTGTTTCCTGTTTGTTTACAGTCTTTATTGCACCTGAACATCTGCCACAAACAAAAACTAACTTCCTAGTTAACCTGCCTTTGATGTTGCTGCACCTCTTATGTGTCCATAGCTTGCACCAGGTACATCTTATAGAGTTACTACCTACTCCTTTTCTACATACTGAGCAGGGCCATCTACCTGAAGGGGTTTGTGTTTTATCTACCTTCCTACTTATTAGGATTTTGGTTTTAGCTAGGTTGACTCTAAGGCCCTTCAATTCTAGACCTTGCTTCCACACCTGAAACTTCTCCTCTAGTTCTGATAGTGACTCCGCAATTAGGGCAAGGTCATCAGCATAGAGGAGCTCCCAGGGGCAACCTGTCTTGAACTCCTATGTGATTGCCTGGAGGACTATGATAAATAAGAGGGGGCTGAGGACGGAACTTTGGTAGACCCCTACCTCTACCCGGAATTCATTGCTGTACTCAATGTATGTATGTGTGTGTGTGTGTGTGTTAAATAAAACGCGACAATAAAGCCAAGGCTGTGTGGAATTTTCAGGACATTTATAAAGAGAAAGTTAGTCTTACAGCTGTTTCTGGGATATTAGGGATATCCTTTCATCGATTTCGATTTCACTTGCCTCAACAGGTCTTCGCAAGTGGAGTTTAGTGTCCAATGAAGGAAGGAAGGTACACATAAGTGGACTGGCTGAGGCCTTAGATTTAGGTCTCACTTGGCTTGCCGGGTCTTCTCACGCACAGCATATTTCCAATTGGCAGAGTTTCTACAGCTGGATGCCCTTCCTAACGCCAACCACCCAGAGAGTGTAGTGGGTGCTTTTACGTGCCACCGGCACGAAGGACAGTCAGGCGGTACTGGCAACGGCCACACTCAAAATGGTGTATTTTATGTGCCACCCGCACAAGAGCCAGTCCAGGGGCACTGGCAATGATCTCTCGCAAAAGTCCTTACACATGCCACAGGCACAAGTGCCAGAAAGGCGATGCTGGGCACAGGTGCCTTCCCGATTTCGATTTCCCCAATAAGTCTTCGCAAGCAGAGTTTTGTGTCCAATGAAGGAGACAACGTTGGCATGGGTGCCAGTCGTCGAATTTAACTCTATTTCGATTTCATTTGCCTCAACAAGTCTTCACAAGTGGAGTTTAGTGTCCAATTTACCCGATTTCAATTTCACTTGAGACGACGTTGGCATGGGTGCCAGTAGTCGAATTTAACTCGATTTTGATTTCACTTGAGACGACGTTGGCATGGGTGCCATTTGTCAAATTTAACTCAATTTCGATTTCACTTGCCTAAACAGGTCTTCGCAAGTGGAGTTTAGTGTCCAATGAAGGAAGGTACGCATAAGTGGACTGGCTGAAGGCCTTAGATTTAGGTCTCACTTGGCTTGCTGGGTCTTCTCACGCACAGAATTTGGCAGAGTTTCTACAGCTGGATGCCCTTCCTAACGCCAACCACTCAGGGAGTGTAGTGGGTGCTTTTACGTGCCATCGGCACGAAGGCCAGTCAGGCGGTACTGGCAACGGCCACGCTCAAAATAGTATATTTTATGTGCCACCCACACAAGAGCCAGTCTAGGGGCACTGGCAACGATCTCGCTCGAAAGTCCTTACACATGCCACGGGCACAAGTGTCAGAAAGGCGACGCTGGGCATAGGTGCCATCACGATTTCGATTTCACTTGCCCCAATAAGTCTTCGCAAGCTGAGTTTTGTGTCCAATAAAGGAGACGACGTTGGCATGGGTGCCAGTCGTCGAATTTAACTCGATTTCGATTTCACTTGCCTCAACAGGTCTTCGCAAATGGAGTTTAGTGTCCAATTTAACTCGATTTCGATTTCAATTGCTTCAACAGGTCTTCGCAAGTGGAGTTTAATATCCAATGAAGGAAGGTACGCATAAGTGGACTGGCTGAGGCCTTAGATTTAGGTCTCACTTGGCTTGCTGGGTCTTCTCACGCACAGCATATTTCCAAAGGTCTCGGTCAGAAGTCATCACCTCAGTGAGGCCCAATGTTCGAAGGTCGTGCCTCACCACTTCATCCCAGGTCTTCCTGGGTCTACCTCTTCCACAGGTTCCCTCAACTGCTAAGGTGTGGCACTTTTTCACACAGCTATCCTCATCTATTCTCGCTACATGACCATACCAGCGCAATCGTCTCTCTTGCACACCACAACTGATGCTTCATAAGTTCAACTTTTCTCTCAAGGTACTGATACTCTGTCTAGTATGCACACTGACATTTCACATCCATCGGAGCATACTGGCTTCATTCCTTGCAAGCCTATGCATGTCCTCAGCAGTCACGGCCCATGTTTCACTGCCATGAAGCATGGCTGTTCGTACACATGCGTCATACAATCTGCCTTTTACTCTGAGAGAGAGACCCTTTGTCGCCAGCAGAGGTAAGAGCTCTCTGAACTTTGCCCAGGCTATTCTTATTTTAGCAGCTACGCTTTCAGCGCACCCACCCCCACTACTAATTTGGTCACCAAGATAGCGGAAGCTATCAAACACTTCTAGTTTTTCTCCCTGGAATGTGGCAGAAGTTGTTTTCTGCACATTCACAGTGTTTATTGCTCCTGAACATCTGCTACATACAAAAACTAAGTTCCTAGTTAACCTTCCTTTGAAATTGCTGCACCTCTTATGTGTCCATAGCTTGCACTGGGTGCATTTTATAGAGTTACTACCTACGCCTTTTCTACAGATCGAGCAGGGCCATCTACCCGAAGGGGTTTGTGTTTTGTCTGCCTTCCTACTCATTAGGACTTCGGTTTTAGCTAGGTTGACTCTAAGGCCCTTCGATTCTAGTCCTTGCTTCCACACCTGAAACTTCTCCTCTAGTTCTGATAGTGACTCAGCAATTAGTGCAAGGTCATCAGCATAGAGGAGCTCCCAGGGGCATCCTGTCTTGAATTCCTCTGTTATAGCCTGGAGGACTATGATAAATAGGAGGGGGCTGAGGACAGAACCTTGGTGGATCCCTACCTCCACCCAGAATTCTTCACTGTACTCATTGCCAACCCTCACCTGCGAATATATATATATATATATATATATATATATATATATATATATATATATATATATATATATATATATATATATATGCATATATATATATATATATGCATATATATATATGCCAAAGTTAGTGCCCCAAACTTGTGTCCCAATTATATGTGTCTATTAGTTCTATAGTTTCTTGATGCATGCTGTTATTATTTCTATATGTCATTGATTCTTCAATGTATTGAATTTTGTGAGAGAATGCTGGCAGAAACCAAGAATTCCAGATTTTTTGATTGACTCATTTTCTCTGATGAAGCGACCTTCCATGTTTCTGGTCACATCAACTGCTTCTAATATTTAGAAGATGACCCTGAAGCGGTTTGGGAAAAGCATGTCAATTCACCGCCTCTTGTCATTTGAACAGTGCTATCATCTTTAGGAATTTGTGCATTCTATATTCAATGAGAATAGTGATCGTTACCTGGCATTGTGTGAAAACATCATCTTTCGAGCGGGATCGTTGCCAGTGTCCCTGGACTGGCTCATGTGCGGGCGACACATGAAATCTTTTGAGCGAGATCATTGCCAGTGCTCTTGGACTGGCTCTTGTGCGGGTGACACATGAAATGTTTTGAGAGGGATCGTTGCCAGTGCCCCTGGACTGGCTTATGTGCGGGCGACACATGAAATCTTTCGAGCGAGATCGTTGCTGGTGCCCCTGGGCTGGCTCCTGTGCGGGTGACACATGAGGTTTCTCGAGCGAGATGAGCGTGGCCGTTGCCAGTACTGCCTGACTGGCCTTCGTGCGGGTGACATGTAAAAGCACCCACTACACTCTCTGAGTGGTTGGCGTTAAGAAGGCCATCCAGCTGTGGAAACACTGCCAAATCAGATTGGAGCCTGGTGTAGCCATCTGGTTTCACCAGTCCTCAGTCAAATCATCCAACCCATGCTAGCATGGAAAGCGGACGTTAAACGACGACGACGATATATATGTGCTGTGCATGAGAAGACCCGGCAAACCAAGTGAGATCATTGCCAGTGCCCCTGGACTGGCTCTTGTGTGGGTGGCACATAAGATGCACCATTTTGAGCGTGACCGTTGCCAGTGCCGCCTGACTGGCCTTCGTAGGGTTTTCGAGCGATCGTTGCCAGTGCCCCTGGACTGGCTTTTGTGCGGGTGGCACATAAAAGACACCATTTTGAGCGTCGCCGTTGCCAGTACCGCCTGACTGGCCTTCGTGCGGGTGACACGTAAAAGCACCTACTACACTCTCTGAGTGGTTGGCGTTAGGAAGGGCATCCAGCTGTAGTAACTCTGCCAAATTAGATTGGAACCTGGTGTTGCCATCCGGTTTCACCAGTCCTCAGTCAAATCGTCCAACCCATGCTAGCATGGAAAGCGGACGTTAAACGATGATGATGATGATGATGATGATTCCTGAGAATAATCCCCACAATGCACTACCTTGTAACTGCTGCCCTGGGACCATCTTCCCTCTTAAAACCTGTTGCAGAAGGTCAAACATAATTTATAAATGCACCGTCCTCAATATGTTACACAATTCTACAACCATATATGTAGGGTCAACTGTAAATTTTAAACAGCGATATGCTGCACATCTCAATTCTTTTAGATATGAGAAACACTGCAAATCCACAACACTTGCTAGTCACATACATAATCTCAAAAATAGAAATATTCAATACATTTTGTCATGGTCCATGATAGATTTGGGGCTTCCATACCAGGGTCAACATTCAGCCTGTAAGCCATGCCTAAAAGAGGCATTCCGCATATTTAAACACAACTCTTCAATACTAGTAATATGCTTTTCTAAATATGAAGGGGGAAAAAAAACTAAATTACATGTTGAATTAATAGGGTGTCAGTTGATCAATTCATCAAGCTATAAAAAAGTACTATGGAGAAAAAGTTTATAACAACAAGAAGCAGTTGCAGCTGTATACATAAATGACAATCTTCTGATGGGACAGAAATCAAGAGGAAGCAATTACAGAGTATCCCCTTGAATTACTATACTGAAGATAATCTTCCAATAATGCAATGAATAATAAAACATTGTAAAATAGAAAAAATATGGACTCACCTGCCAAAGTAATAATTCCTTCTGATGAAGGAACAGAACGAAGGTATTTATTGCAAAATGTTGGAGATTCTAAAGCTAGAAATAGTACATTTCCAAGAAAATATCCAGCTGTTTGTCCAACCGAATTACAAGTACTTGCCCAGCCAACATTGTCCCTAGACAATGAAACATTAATGAGAAGAATTATCAGTTAATATTAGCATTGTAAAACATTAAGATATAAATATTAGTATTGCATAGGCAAGGATGCAGGAGTTATAGTTCATAAACCACATGCATGAAACTGCTACTTTAGTTGTCTAACTGTATATCATTTAAAAGTAAAATCCTGTTCTACTTAATGAAATTAAAACATCAAACTGAAAAGAAAAATTAGTCTTGGGAATGTGTATAAATATTTATCTGCATAAAAACAAAATGTGAAGAAAACAAAACAATTTGAAAATAAAAGGAAATGGAACTTACTTAGATAGCATAGTCAGTGCCCAGCCATCCACAGCAATATCTTGTGTTGCAGCCAAAAAGTTAAGAATGAAGAAGCTAAAAGTCAAAAAATATATCTTTGGAGGTGTGCTTTTGTCACCAAGATTGTCTGTTATATGGTAGGAGAGAAAGATCATAAAAATACTAATGAGATACTGACAAGGAACAAGCCAAGATTTACGCCTGCCCAGTGATGAAATGAAAATAGAATCAACAATGGGTGCCCAAAACAGTTTTAGACTGAATGGCCAATAAACAAAACTGAACAAGGCTTGATCTCGGTAACTAGCTTGGCGACTCTGAAGTAACATTGGTATGCTACCTGCTAATCCTAAAGGAACACCTTGAAGAACATAAAGAAAAAATAAAATTGAAATACTATTGATATCTTTTCTCCAACTGGAATGTTTAGAGTTTTTCTGAGTAAGTATGTTTTGGGAAACCATTTTATATTTATTATTCTTTTGGTTAAATTCTTCTGTAGAAATGTTCAATAGCCTCTGATGCATTTTTTCTCGAATTGACATTGCTGATCTTTCTGAAAATTCTTTAATAACATCAGATAAACTTCTTGTATTGTAATATTGGCAGATCTGCAAGAATAGAAAACCAAGAATTAAGTGTTTAATGATCATTATTTTATAATTTAAAATGTGGTTAAAATTATGCAAAAGATGAAGATGATCAATACTATTACATTCATTTTTAATAAAATTATTTAAATCTGAATTATAAATTTTCCAAATATTTCATTTTCATTTAATGATAATTATCATGAAATGAAAATGAAATAAGTGGAAAATTTATAATTTACAATTAAATAATTTTATTTATCAAGGGAAGGCAGCAAATGAGGTAGCAGCTTATGAGGTAGTTTCTAGTTTAGTCATAAAACCAGCAATTTTGAGAAGGCAACAAGTTGATAACCTTAATCACAGTATTTGATTAGTACTTAATTTTAGCAGGATTTGAACTCAGAACATAAACAGCTAGAACAAAGAGTGTAAGGCATTTTATCTGACACTCTAATGATTCTGCCAATCCATTACCCTTGATAAAATGAAAATAATATTGATCATTGACTAGTGGTTTTATAATAACTGTATTTCTAGTTAGCTCTTTAACAGTTCATGCATTACAATAACCTACTGTTTTACATGCCATTTTTGTTACTTTCGAGTTAGTTTTTTAATGCACCATGTATAAAATATATTAATAGCTGTGTGGTAAGTAGCTTGCTTACCAACCACATGGTCACGGGTTCAGTCCCACTGCGTGGCATCTTGGGCAAGTGTTTTCTACTATAGCCTCGGGCCGACCAAAGCCTTGTGAGTGGATTTGGTAGACAGAAACTGAAAGAAGCCTGTCGTATATATGTATATATATATATATATATATGTATGTGTGTATGTGTTTGTGTGTCTGTGTTTGTCCCCCCAACATTGCTTGATAACCGATGCTGGTATGTTTATGTCCCCGTAACTTAGCGGTTCGGCAATAGAGATCGATAGAATAAGTACTAGGCTTCTAAAGAATAAGTCCTAGGGTCGATTTGCTCGACTAAAGGCGGTGCTCCAGCATGGCCACAGTCAAAAGACTGAAACAAGTAAAAAAAAAAATAACTTACATATCAAAAGTTGTACTTTTGTACTAGCATGCCAGTTGTACTAGCATGAAAAATTACATTCATCATCATCATCATCATCGTTTAACATCCGCTTTCCATGCTAGCATGGGCTGAACGATTTGACTGAGGACTGGTGAAACCAGATGGCTACACCAGGCTCCAATCCGATTTGGCAGAATTTCTACAGCTGGATTCCCTTCCTAACGTCAACAACTCTGAGAGTGTAGTGAGTGCTTTTACGTGCCACCGGCACGAAGGCCAGTCAGGCGGTACTGGCAACGGCCACACTCAAATGGTGTATTTTATGTGCCACCTGCACAAGAGCCAGTCCAGGGGCACTAGCAACAATCTCGCTCGAAAGTCCTTATACATGCCACAGGCACAAGTGCCAGAAAGGCGACGCTAGGCACAGGTGCCATCCCGATTTCGCTTTCGCTTGCCCCAATAAGTCTTCGCAAGCTCAGTTTCGTGTCCAATGAAGGAGACGACGTTGGCATGGGTGCCGGTCGTCGAATTTAGTTCGGTTTCGATTTCACTTGCCTCAACAGGTCTTTGCAAGTGGAGTTTAGTGTCCAAAGAAGGAAAGGCACGCATAAGTGGGCTGGCTACACCCCTGGCAGAGGCCTTGGATTTAGGTCTCACTTGGCTTGCCGGGTCTTCTCACGCACAGCATATTTCCAAAGGTCTCGGTCAGAAGTCATTGCCTCGGTGAGGCCCAATGTTCGAAGGTCTTGCCTCACCACCTCAGCCCAGGTCTTCCTGGGCCTACCTCTTCCACGGGTTCTCTCAACTGTTAGGGTGTGACACTTTTTCACGCAGCTATCCTCGTCCATTCTCGCCACATGTCCATACCAGCGCAATCGTCTCTCTTGCACACTACAGCTGATACTTCTTATGTTCAACTTTTCTCTCAAGATACTTACACTCTGTCAGGTATGCACACTGACATTACTCATCCATCAGAGCATACTGGCTTCATTCCTTGCGCGCTTCCGCATGTCCTCAGCAGTCGCAGCCCATGTTTCACTGCCATGTGGCATGGCAGTCTGATACAATTCCCTGCTACCTCCGTTCTTCCAAGCATGTTTCTTTTGTCTAATAGCCCTGTCAACCACATTGTTCCACCACCACGTTACTTTGGGTTGGGAGGGGACTTTACACCAGCCACAGATCTGATCGGTGGCTCTCAGAAAGTTGTCCCGTAGAAACCTCCAGTTGTCTTCCACGTTATATGATGCTATATCCCCTTCTATTTCATCAAATGCTTCGAGTAGTATGTCCCTAAACCTCTGTCCATATGCAGGATCTTTAAGCTTCCAAACCCTTCTCCTTCAAGCCAGTCTACACCTGGGCATTCTTTTTACCTTGATTTTGAAGTCGCTAACTGCCGGAACGGTAAGTGACTAGGTGACAGGCTGGTTTCCTGAAGTTGGTATTGCAAACCATAAGGTCGTTTGCATCACAGAACTCCAGCAGTCTGGTTCCTTTCTCATTGTGGGAACCGAAGCCATAACCTCCATGAATGCCATGGAAGCCCCCTGCATAACGTCCTACATGACTATTGAAGTCACCAGCTACAAAGAGAAGGTCCCTGTCATTCGTCGACGAGGTAGTTTGCAAGAGAGTGTCGTAGAATTGGTCTTTCTGCCCATCCTGTAGCCCTGGTTGAGGGGCATAGGCTGAGATGACGGTAGCTAACCTATGATGAAGACTTGTCTAATCTTAAGTACTCTGTCACATACTCTGACAACCTCGATTACCTTATCAACCCATTTCTCTGCTAGAAGTATTCCCACACCCCGACCCCGTCAGTGTTCTCTGCCCAGAAAATCTTGTACCTTTGTTCTTTGTCTGTGAGGAATCTCGCGGGCCCTCCTCTCCATCTTACTTCTTGGATGCAGCACAGATCAACCCCTCTCCTTTCAAGCATCTCAACAATCTCACCAGACCTACCTTTCAGTGTGCAAACATTGAGAGTGCCAATCCTGACATTGTGGGAGGGGTGGACCTGTGCGAACCTGGGATGGGGGAAAGCAGTGTCATGTACCTGAAAAGAAAGCTTGCATCTGGCAGAATTCATAAATGAAACAATATCTACAACCTGCATACACTCCCCAATCTTTATGCGCTACAAGGTCGATAAGGGGTGGGGGGTAAAGGCCTCTAGGAGTGTTCGCGGGAGACAACCAACGATAAGAACTTCCGGTAATGGTGGCGGGGGTGGGAGGGCGGGTGTACCGCAAGCCAAGAGAGTTTGGTTGTAATTCTGTCAGTGGAGAAATTCGTTGGCGATTAGGATAAGGTCGGAAATTGAACTGATTTATATAGAGTAGGGTCACGTACGAATCGAAGAGAGACAGGGGGGAGAGAGAAATACTGATTCATAGAGAGTGAGGCAGAGAGAGAGGGCGAGAGAGAGAGAGAGAGGGAGAGAGAGAGAGAGAGAGAGAGAGAGAGAGAGAG
This sequence comes from Octopus bimaculoides, assembly GCF_046866305.1. Lineage (NCBI taxonomy): Eukaryota > Metazoa > Mollusca > Cephalopoda > Octopoda > Octopodidae > Octopus > Octopus bimaculoides. Next base: position 22,147,472 of record NC_142943.1, read on the forward strand.
AGAATGAGAGGTACAGGCAACAGTACATCATGCGGGAATAAAGATTCTTTGGGTATTTCTAGAACAAAGTTGAATGAAGACAACAGTGCCTAAATCGTGAGTTTGAAAGCTTAAATTGGTAAACATATTTGAGTAAGAATTAAATAGTAGTTTCTAAGGGGAGAGAGAGAATTTAGACAGGTTTAGGGTTACAGGAGCGATAACTTTAAGAAAGTAAAGAAGAAGCGATAACTTGAATGAAGTAAAGCAAAAAAAATAAACAAGCATGAATTTAAGACAAAACAGAGAACGAGTGATGTTTACATGTAAAGAACATATTGATAATAGAGAAACGGTCAGGGTGGGGGAGCGCGAAAGATATGGGTATGGATGCCGGAGTAAAAAAAGTTCTTAGCTGGCCATCAAGAGAGTTTGGTTGTAATTCTGTCAGCGGAGAGATTCATTGGCGAATAGGATAAGGTCGGAAATTGAACTGATTTATATAGAGTAGGGTTACGTACGAATTGAAGAGAGATAGGGGGGTGAGAGAAATACTGATTCATAGAGAGTGAGGCAGAGAGAGAGGGCGAGAGAGAGAGAGAGAGGGGGGGGTACAGGCAACAGTACATCACGCGGGAATAAAGATTCTTTGGGTATTTCTAGAACAAAGTTGAATGAAGATAGCAATGCCTAAATCCATTAAGGAATATAATTTTTGTTGTCCGGTTTTGGAGACATGTTTCCTAGTAATTTTGGGGTGCTGATTTCAAAAATCAAATCCATTTTGCTCTATCACGTCAAAGTTTCTCGCAAACTCAAACGTCCATTTTTCAATATTTCTGGTATTGTAACCATTTTGAAAGATAGATTTCATGTATGGGGCTTGACATAACTTTGAAAACAGTTTTTTTTATCGTTTCTTATCATTTAAAGTAAACGCAACTACAAAAATGAAAACAAAAATTGTAATTCAAGTATAAATAAAAAAGAATTAAACTTGAACAACTTGCACTATTTTCAATCTAACCAGTTTTAAATGTCATCAATATGACATTTAAAACTGGTTTGTGTCCTTTATCCAATTAGATGTTAATTTTGTGGTCCTTGACATTATACATATCTCATATTTGTGGAATTAGCCTGCAGATATGCCCAAACAGAACATGATTTGGTGTGATTATCACTGAAAACCAGGTGAAATATGCTTTGTTGAACCTTTAGTTATTTTATATAAAAATTGGCATTTTGAATGCACCATTAATGTTTTAATTGTCATGTCACATGGGTCGAGTTCACTTTTTGTCAAACATTGTCAAAGAACTGTAGGAAGAACTTCATGGCAAGTACATTCTTTATGGACCTTTGCCATCTACATTTGCTTATTTTATAACTGTTGACAATTCTGAAAATGTTTCTCCTAGGTTACAAATGGCTTGAATACATGCTTTGTATTTCAGAAATATGACCAGTTGTGAGAGAAGAAACTGCAAAAATAACCCTGATGTATTCTGCTATACTTGTGGATGTTACTCTTTACCTAGTAGGCAAAACAAAATCACATATTTTGAGAAGAAAGCTTACCTTACTTACTTTGGCATGAAACTGGGTGATAATGACAATGCTCATGTACCCTATATAATATGTAATCATGTCGAAATACTGAGACAGTGACTGCTTCAAATACTTAAGTACAAAGTTTCCAGTTTTATCTTGTGGGAAAATTAAGGTTGGTGTGTCTCACAAATTAGGTCTGGAGTTGAAAGCAAATCATGGAATGCTTTTGCTGCAGTTGTTTTTGATTTCCTGGGAAATAGGAAGTCATCAAATTATGAAGAATTTGTGCAGACCCAACTAAATAGTTTTCAAGCAATGGGTTGCCACATCGTACTAGTTCAATGTGCTCAAGTGCCATACCTCAAGTTGTATTAAAAATTATACTGTCATGAAGAGGAAGGTTTTTCACTTTATATTGATATAAAAATCAATGGGGGTAGGTCAGATAATTGTTATGAAATATAAAAGTTAAAATAAAATTGTTAATTTTCACTTAGAAAAGGACATATTTTCTTCAAGATTTTTATATCATAAAAAAAAGTTTTCATGATTTCATTGATAACTGGCTATGATATGGTGAAAAAGTGCAAAGTGAGTAAAGAGGGTGGTATACCGATCCGATATGCCAAACTGATGTATTCGAGTGCAGTGAGAGGTCAAATGGAACACAAATCCATGGCTTCAAATTCCAAGTTTGAGCCAGAATTTTAAGAAATGAACCAACTAATTACTAAGTTAACATATATTTCTACAAAAAAACCCCCCACTAAATTGAGTTTAACAAGTCTTCTAGAGCCCAAACTTAGCATGAAATCGTATTGAGAATGTTGTTTATTCCGTCTCACAGTTTTAACATGTGGAGAGCCACTAGGCAAACTAAGCTGATATTCTTGTAAAAGTATATTTTGTCTTTCTTTGAGAAATATTGGTCAAATTTTGCCAATAAAAATTATATTGTGCAATGAATATAATTTTGTAGACTACTGAATTCAGATGTGATGTTTTATTGTCTGATTTTGAATACAGTCGGGATAATTTGTGTCAGTGTTTACATATTCATTTTGGGTGTTTTTCTCTCTCCTAATGAATTTACTGTGGGTTACAGATGTTAATGCTTTTAATTTATGCTTTTAATGCTTAAAGCAAGGAATTAGTTTTCGCATTCTGTTTGTATTTTTTACAGAAATGGTTTCTCCCGTGGTTTTTAAGTGTGTGGAGCAAACAAATTGGGAAAAATCAATCCAGAGTGAACAGGGGTGGAAAGGTGTGGTGGAAAAATTTTCAAAAACGTTTTTCATAAGTTTACCCTCATCCTTTCCAAGACAGTGATGCAAAAAAAAAAAAGAGAAAAAAAAAGGAAATCAAAATGGAGAAAATCCAAATTATGTAAGCCATCCTGATCCAAACTCTGTCATTTATGGTAATTTTTAATAGTCCATTAAAATTTTATTGAAATGGTGTCATGTCCCAAAATCCCATACTTTATTTACCTATATACCTATTACAAATATACCAAAACTGAAGTTCCTGTGGTTTGTAGTTTTGGATTTTGCTAGGTCTGAAAACATTGCAAAATCAACCATTTGTTACACATAACAAAATACCATATATATCAGTGTACAGGACAGAATTTGAACTTTTAAAAAATCACCCCAAAACTATAGGTAATCTTAGATACCCTGTATAAAATCTGAACCTTAACTTCCTGTGGTTTCCAGTAGCACCAGTGTCAATGGAGAACAGTGTAAAAAAACTTGCCTAGATCATATGTTTTCTATAGCACAATATTTTCTGATACTTACACATGTTTGTGAAGCTGGATTAATAGTAAAATTATATTAAAACTAGCTGACCTTGTGCTGTCAAAAATGATGGTTAATTGTAGTATTTTATATATAAAAAAGGTACAAAAAGGTGAAAAAAAAATCAAACAGTGCTTCAACTCTGTGTGTGTGTGTGTGTGTGTGTGTGTGTGTGTGTGCATGTGTGCATATGTATACATTTATGTATATGAGTAGCACAGTCTCTAGCAAATGTGGTTTTCTATACTTCATCACAGACCGCTTCCTTCCTTTTTAAGTGTGTCTGTTTATATTTATATATGTATGTGTAAAAGTGCATGTGTCTGTAATTCTATTTTCCATGTATCTTTCTAAGTCAACATACACAAGCACATATACACTCACTCAAATATATAAATATATCTTACACAAACATACACATACAAACATTCACATTCCTCTCTTTTACACACACACACATATACTCACACAGAGTTGAAGCGCTGTTTGATTTTTGTTTCACTGTTGACTTTTCCCCATCCCACTTCCATCGGTGGAGCACCCCTTCCTTTCTCATTCATATGTTGTGTCAGAGAAATACACAAGAGTATTATTATAGTAGAAGATACACAATGCTCACTTTGACGCTTTCTCTCTCTCATTGCTATTACGTTTTGTCACTCCCTCTCAGTCATGACTATTACTTTCACTACTTTTCCTTCACTGAATTACTATTTTCTTTCCTCTCCCTTCACCATTTACTCCAGCGTGATTTTGGACAAATATATATATATATCATCATCATCATCGTTGTTTAACGTCCGCTTTCCATGCTAGCATGGGTTGGACGATTTGACTGAGGACTGGTGAAACCAGATGGCTACACCAGGCTCCAATCTGATTTGGCAGAGTTTCTACAGCTGGATGCCCTTCCTAACACCAACCACTCAGAGAGTGTAGTGGGTGCTTTTACGTGTCACCTGCACGAAGGCCAGTCAGGCGGTACTGGCAACGGCCACACTCAAAATGGTGTATTTTATGTGCCACCCGCACAAGAGCCAGTCCAGCAGCACTGGCAACGATCTCACTCGAAAATCCTATGAAAGCCAGTCAGGCGGTACTGGCAATGGCCACGCTCAAAATGGTGTATTTTATGTGCCACCCGCACAAGAGCCAGTCCAGGGGCACTGGCAACGATCTCGCTCGAAAATCCTATGAAGGCCAGTCAGGCGGTACTGGCAATGGCCACGCTCAAAATGGTGTATTTTATGTGCCACCCGCACAAGAGCCAGTCCAGGGGCACTGGCAACGATCTCGCTCGAAAATCCTATGAAGGCCAGTCAGGCGGTACTGGCAATGGCCACGCTCAAAATGGTGTATTTTATGTACCACCCGCACAAGAGCCAGTCCAGAGGCACTGGCAACGATCTCACTCGAAAATCCTATGAAGGCCAGTCAGGCGGTACTGGCAACGGCCACACTCAAAATGTTGTATTTTATGTGCCACCCGCACAAGAGCCAGTCTAGGGGCACTGGCAACGATCTCGCTCGAAAGTCCTTAGACATGCCGTGGGCACAAGTGCCAGAAAGGCGATGCTGGGCACAGGTGCCATCACAATTTCGCTTTCGCTTGCCCCAATAAGTCTTCGCAAGCTGAGTTTCGTGTCCAATGACGGAGACGATGTTGGCATGGGTGCCAATACAGAGATATAAAAACACTACGCTCATTATTATATTAGGAGATATCAGCACAGCAAACTTAGTGGAGAGACACCAATCACCATTTGCAACAGCTGACAAACAGAATATGTAAACAATCAGACCATTCAGCCGGGTCCTAGGGTCTGTTCTGTTTACATTGCCTTGTTAGAGTGCTCTCTCATACAGTGCTCAGCCAGCCAAGGGCTTTCAGGACAAGTGTAGTTTATGCTAACTAACCTAACTGTTATGGCAGTTTAGCAGTATGTACTGGTACCTTCTGTGACTGACCAGTTCGAGTCGGTCAGCCGAATCACAATAAACCTTAGAGTTACCAGTTACTTTCAAACATTTACAGACAGGGTTTCTTGAAAAGGCTCAAGTTGTCACTCTTTTATAAGCAGGGTGAACATTAATTTCTAGCAACTGTAAAACCCCCTCATGGCTCCAAGTGATAAGCAAAGGGAATATGAAACTGGCTTTAAGCCAAGAGTGGTAACATGTGCCAAGTCCCACAAAAACTGTGCTGCTGCAAGAAAATACAGTATAACCGAGATGTACACTGAGACGATGGTAAGAGTTTGGAGATTAAAGGAAGACTTATTAAGGTGTATACCCAGGACAAAATGTGCAATGAGAGGAAGCACTGCACAGTGGCTGATTCTAGAGAAAAGCATGTAGTAGATTTGGTCTGTGAGCAGTGTCAAAATGGATACATTGTTTCAAGAAATAAAATATGCATTTGTGCACTTAAGTGGGCTAAAGCCAACAAAGAGTACAGAAAAAGACTTCAAAGCTACTGCTTCATGAAAAAAAATGATTTTGTACTGAGACAGAAAACTAAAATATCACAGAAATTACCAGCAGGTTTTGATGCTAAGATTATTAATTTCCATCGCTACATTATCTATTAAGTAATACTGGAAACATGGATGAAATACCCATGAATTTTGATGTGGTTGGTAATAGAACTGTAAATACAAAGGGCACAAAAAACAGTGTTGGTGAAAACAACAGGGCATGGACAGACAAGATTTACAGTAGTACTTTAATGCATGGCAGATGGAACAAAACTCAAACTAATGATGATTTTCAAGAAGAAAACTATGCCTAAAATCAAGTTCCCAGCTGGAGTTTTTGTTCATATCAACGAAAACAGCTGGATGGATGAACAAAGAATAAAGTTATGGATTGACAGTGTATGATGTAAGTGACCTGGTGGATTTAGAAAACAGCAGAGCTTCTTGATATGGGATATGTTTAAGTGTTACTTAACAGAGAGAACAAAGAAACATATGATCAGGAACAACAGTGACATGGCAGTTATTCCTGGTGGTTTAAATTCAGTTGTACAACCACTTGATGTTTGTTTGAACAAACCATTCAAGGACCATGTGGAATGAGTGGATGATTAGTGGCTGAAAATCTTATAGTAAAGGTGGAAAAGGTGAAATATGTGTGCTCCAGAATTGAATGTACTGTGTGAATTTGTTATCAAGGCATGGAAAGCGGAAACAGTTATCAGGTCTTTTAAAAAGCAGAATATCTAATTCACTAGATGGTACCAAGGATGACATGCTGTGGGAGAATCAGAGAGAAGAAGTCGGGGCCACTTCATCTGATTCTGAGTTTGATCCTTACGATGATTCTCTGATAAATGTATCTCACAATGTACTTCAAGAACTTCTAATGTCATATGATGATGATGATGATGATGAGCCTCTTGAAGGGTTTTAATATATGATCACTGAAGTAATGATCATTTTTTTAAACTATGCTAATAAAATTAAAATCTTGATTGTTTAATTTGCTTTTAAAATATTGTGAATTAGTATATTAGATGGATGTATATATGTATGTTTCTGTAATAAAGATATTCAGTATACATGTCATATTTAGCACCCAAATATTAATATTATATACATACCTACTGGTGTAATCAAATGAATTAGGATAGGGTAGATCAGAAACTGGTGCAAACAATTCAAACACAGTTCTACCAATAGTCTCGTGAAGCAAGACTAAATTTACAAATTAAAGAAAATAATAGTAGTGTACTTTATAACATTTCTAATATATTACAATATATTATACATACTGTAAGTAAATCTGTAAATCTGTTTCAAGTAAATGGTGTCATTGGTGTAAACTTGACACCATGTTAGTTCCTGTAAAATAACCAAAGCCTAAGTGACGTCACTACAGTAGAGTTTACACCAGCCAGGTAAGTTTGATGTGTTTTATAGTAGATAATTTATGATATTTGGCCAGTTTTTGAAAAGAGCTGAATAAATTTTAAACAACTAAGACTGTAGAAATAGTTAAAATGCTATTGAAACACAAGAAAAGCAGAGGCTTCAGGGCCACTGGGGAAATTACAGCTGACCTGACCCCTTTAGCTATGAACCTTGCACCTTCAGTGCTTCAGATATTTTCCAAGAAAACTTGGGGTAGTCTTATACAGCAAGTATAGCTCAAAACCCGCTTTTTAAATAGAAATCCTGGGGGTTGTCTTGTACTGGCACACATGATAGGTTTTACATAGATATTTCAAATATTGCCAAAAAAATAGATTTTCTTTCCAAGAACCCGAAAAAAAAAGAAAAAAAGGCAACTACTATACCATGGTCACTATTAATTTGTGTAATTTGAAAGTTTCAAAGATATGACAAAGATATGACAGTTTCAAAGATATGACATCACAAATATAGCTACTTATTCATTTGGGGAAATTAGGCAAAATTTTGATCAATTCATTAACATTTGAATTGTCATATTTCCTAAAATATTCATCTAAATATCACAAATTAGGTATCAAAATGTTTCTTTTGGATGCTCTCCAAGAAAAAGTAATATAGAAATTACATTTAGATACTTTCAAAAATTCATAGTGATACCTAATGTAAGTATTCATTATTGCAAATGATCCTGTTCTGATGGTCTGTGATCTTACAGCTGATGCCAGTAATTTTGTCTTTGCTATTATACATCCCACTATTCTACACTGATAGTCTCCAACCCCGCTCCTATTCTTCTTTCTATCTATATTTCTCTTAAGCTTGCCATTCTTTTTCACTCTGTCTTCCTTTTAAGCTTTATCTCTCACCATCTATTTGATACAAATAATTCAGTGTGGCTTTGTCTGTTGACCCTTACCCATATGATATCAACTAAGCTTTGGAATAGCTCCACACTCTTGTTGTCAAAATGAGAGGGTCAACACACATTCCATATCCTGATATTATTTCTGAACCAAACTTTAAATTTTAAGTTTTTAATTCACTTGAAGAAAATAGCTTTTTTTTCATGATGTAATCAGCTTATTTATCAATTAAAAATGTGTCTGATACATCTGTAAGTGAACCTCAACATATTTGTGTTCTTTGTGTGTGTGTGTGTGTGTGTGTGTGTGTGTGTCTCTGTGTTTGTCCCCCATCACCTCTTGAGAAATGCTGTTGGTGTGTTTAAATCCCCATAACTTAGTAGTTTGGCAAAAAAGACCAATAGAATAAGTATGAGGCTTAAAAAGAACATAAGCACAGGGGTCAATTCATTTGACTAAAAGTTCTTCAAGGTGGTGCTCCAGCATGGCTGCAGTCTGAAACAAGAAAAAGATAACTGACAAAAGATAAAAGATCATGTGGCTTTCACAGAAAGCTCCTCTAACAGATCCAATACAGAGAAGCATAATGCAGAGTTCTATGCAGCTGAAATCCAAGAGATCTGATTGATGAAATTATTTCATGAGGAATATATAAACCATAAAAAATCAGGAGGCATGGAGATAAATATATTTATTTAAACACTTGACATCTATAGGATTATGGCCATTTTGCAGCCTTCCTCATGTAATAATAATTTCAGTGTATAATAATTTATGCTTACATGTCTGCATTAAAATGCATGCTACGCATTATACAATACAGTTGTATATTCATAAATCAATGCAAATAAAAAAAGCTGACTCATCAGATCACCAGAACATCAAGGTTATATGGCACCAGAACAGGTACTTTTTATGTGACACCAGCACCTGTGAGCTCACAAAATAAGGACCTCTCAAATGAGAGAGAGGGAGCGAAACCAAGAGATTAGAGTATGATAGAGGGACAGAAGTAGCCTGCTTACTATTGAGAAGATAATTGCTACTTCAGTAGGACATGGAAGGAGAGGAAGATGGGAGAGAGTTAGAGACAGATAGAGAGAGACAGGGCCTGCCCAAAGAGAACAGTGGTGGTAGTATAAATAGTATAGAGGGGGATGTTCCATAAGAGTGTGAGGGAAGATATTTAGAGATGGCAGTGATAGGAAGTGATATTGAGAGAAATTGGAGTGCTGTAGATAAGTAGCAAGTGATGGTGAAAGGAATTGAAAGTGGATGGGAGTAGGGTACAGTAGATATGTGAGGGCATGGAAACTGAAAGAAGCCTGTCATGCATATGTATGCATGTGAGTGTGTGTGTGTGTTTGTGTGTGTGTATATGTGTATTTGTGAGTTAGTCCGCCTGCCATTGCCAGGCAACTGATGTTCGTGTGTTACATCTCTGTAACTTAGCGGTTCAGCAAAAGACTGATAAAATAAGTACTAGGCTTACAGAGAATAAGTCCTAGTGTCAATTTGTTTGACTAAAGGTGGGACTCCAGCATGGCTGGAATCAAATGACTGAAACAAGTAAAAGAATAATACTTCCAAAATGGGACTTCGTCCCTGTGTATCTGCATGCATGTTGTATCTGCTCGTATCCAGGGTATCCGTGTGCAGGTGTGCGTTGGTGTTGGTCATCATCATCATCGTCATTTAACGTCCGCTTTCCATGCTGGCATGGATTGGACGGTTTGACTGAGTGCTGGCAAGCCAGAAGGCTGCACCAGGCTCCAATCTGATCTAGCAAAGTTTCTACAGCTGGATGCCCTTCCTAACGCCAACCACTCCGAGAGTATAGTGGGTGCTTTTTACATGCCACCGACACAGGTGCCAATCAGGCGGTACTGTCATTGGCCACGACAGTGATTTCACTTGACTCAACAGGTTTTCGCAAGTGCAGTTTATTGCCTAATGATTGATGGGTACTCTTAAATGGGCCGGTTATGCTGCACGGGCTTGCTGGGTCTTCTGAAGCACAGCATATCTCCAAAGGTGCGCAAGAAAAACATTTACAGAAATGTACTCATAAAATTTCTATTAAAATAAATTATCTTTATATGCCGTTTGCAATTCTCCATATAAATGATAGCAAAGTGTGTATCAAATGAAATTAAAATCCTGGTTCAATGACAGATCGATCAAGTTACTAAAGTTTTAATGTTGTAACGACATATTCTCTCTTTTAATTGAATATTGAAAAAGAGAGAAAATGCAAGGGCAATTAATTTTGGCAGCAAGGTGTAAACTTCTTGTTTCATTATCACAATTAGAAAGAAATTCAGAGGGGTAACATTGTGCCAGTTCATTTCCATAAATGTTTTCTTGCACCACCACCCCCGCCACACACACACATTTACACATATGCATACACGGAAACACATGGATGAAGTCCCATTTTGGAAGTATGTTAAAGTTTTTATTATTTTGGAATGAAGAGTACAAACATAGGTGCTGAGCTAGGGACTAAACTTATAGTCTTTTGTTGAGATTACTCCAATGAATTGACAGTAAGGCAATTGCTTCTATCAGAATCATTTACCTTTAATGCGAAATAAAAAAAAAAAACCAATATACGACAGGTATGTAAAATATATTTTGTGTACTTCTTTCTCTGTTTATTCAGATGACCTGTGGAAATTGTTGCATGCATGCACACATGAACACAAAAATTCCCCAGACATTTAGCTGTTATTTTTAGCATATCGAGTTCTGTAGTGAGGGCCTCATATGCTGTAATCCTTTTGTTATTTCACTATAAATCTATGCATGTGGAAACAGACAAAACAGCCGTTCATTTTCACTTTTAGACAGCAGGATGGGATAGCAAGAGGTGGGATGTTGATCAATTTTGGAATTTTTCATAAAAAATTTGAAATTAAAATGTTTTTTTCCACATATTCTTAATCTCCATATTTTTCCATGTACATTGAAAAAAAAAAAAATTTCAAAAACAGTTAAAAATTTTGAAAATGTGGTCTTTTGAATATTCTGAATCTCCATCATCGAAAACACAGGAATTTGGTGAAAAAAAAAAAGAATGTTTTGGTGACCGGGCACTAAACTAGATCCTGAAAGTTATGAGGGGAAAAAACGGATTGTGAGAACTTTCCGATATATAAGATAGATAGATACCTACATGTAC